>NC_056739.1:999842850-999907850 GCF_019279795.1 Protopterus annectens
GTGTGTTTTAGTCACAAACATTTGGTGTGTGCCACCCATTACACTTACCACTGTCCACTGTAGAAGAGCTGCTGACATCAGCCACCATGCACTCACCTGTATACACCCCTCAGACCTATCATCTATGTTGCACATGCAGTTACTGTTATACAGACCTGTTTCTTGTGTTCAGCTGTACCCAGGATATGACACAGTCAATGTGTCAACACAGTGCCATACACCTTGTAGGAAACGACAGCAGACCAACATCCTGCTGACATATAGACACCTACAACACAAACTGAATACATTATGGAGACCATAATCAGTCAGTATTACTAACAGCTATAATGCATCATGGCTGGACAGCTGCACACCCTGACATGTAAGCATTACACTTTCCAGCTGAAAACATGTTAAATAGCATTACATTGCTAAACCTTAGTACATTCACCCTGTGCATCAGAACAATATTAGCATGGGTCTGCATCGATGATATGGATAACAGATATGTGGCACAGGTATCATCATATACACAGGGTGTGCTATGGGTTTGCCAGAGACCTAGGCTGAGCCATTTAGTTGACATCATGTGTGTGTTAGGGGGGTTCTTTATCAACTGCACTGTACAGATGTGGTGTGTGTAGGTATAGAGGTGCCTTAGCTGTGTTGGTGATGTGTGTGTGCGTATGTATGCACACAGTCCTGCCATGTGGCTGCCCTATACAGGGGTTTGTTGGACAGCTGCAGACTGTATATGGTAGGGTGTATAGTTCACTATGTCCAGCCACGGACATGGGAACTGTGCCTGCCAGGGGTTCCGCAAGCACTACCAGGTAGAAGCCCAGATATTGAACTCTCTCCTGATGATGACACATGTCCGCTGGATCCATGTCCCTTTGAGACTGGTCAGGACCACGTGCACATGGCCTGCTGTGTTATGGTGTTGACAGCACCCCCTACAGGGCTGGTGCTGGTACTGCCACTAAGGCAGCAGTTGTGACTTGTTGCACATCCATGTAGACCTCCACCTGTTGGTGTTGCTGGCTGAAGTCCACGTGGCTTTCGTCCTACTCCCACCATATTCTCTAACACAGACACCACACAGTTGAGGATTCCCACCATCTCACTCAAATGTCTATCTAGGACCTCTGCAAAATAACAGTGGGCACCTGCAAGATCATGGATGTTGTCAAGTACAGTAGAATGAGTAGCCCTCTGGAGCCTCAGACTCTGTCGAGTGTAACAACATTCCATACGTGCCTGTGCCTCCATGAAGGCCCGAAACATGCGTCTGGTGACATCTGCTTCTATGCTATGAGGGGTGTACAAACCCTTGTTGACATGCCAGCCTCTTCCATGATATGCAATGAGGCCACAGTACTGCATATATTAACACTATACACACCTGATATGTGACATATGACCTGTGCAATCAAATGCAGTATCAAACAAATGTGTTAGTCGTGCAGATGCTGATTGAGATGCATACAATATGTGCATTGCATGAGTGTGCACACCCTTAACACAATGGTTTGTTGCAGCACCTGTTAGGTGAACTACAGCAGTCACTATTCCTGGAAGTGGTATACTAGCATGGCCCATCTTCACTTGCCATTATTTGGTCACTCTGCCCTAAAAATGTCCCCCAGCTCTGCTGGATTGCATGGTCAGCTCATGTGCACAGCCCTTGGAGGTCACACAGTGCCTTCACTTTTGCTGTGGAGTCAGGTTATGTCTGGTACAATTCATGACCTTGACTGTGTTCAGATACAGCCATTCTTAGTGAACTTTGGATGTATGCTTCAGTTCACTGTTGTGTTTCAGGATGACACCCCTCCCTATCCTCAGCCTTATTGCAGATGCTTGACAACTATGGCCACACATGAGTGTAATTTTGCAGTGTTCCAAATTCAGAACACCATGTCTACCAGCCTAGTTCCTGCTAATGAACAGCAAACCTAAAGGTGTACACTGGCACCAGCAAGGTAAAGATGGGGGTGGTGGGCCTGAGTTCAAGTGAGGTGTCGCTTGTGCACCACATGTATCTTTATTAATACCGTCTGTAGGTTTCAGCCTTGGTCTCAGTATACCATTACACATTGCAACACATGCCTTTGGGAGACTTGATGTTATGCATATGCTACCTGTAGAGAGCCCTGGATGATGTTTCCTGTGGAACAACTCTTCCATCTGATTACCCTAACCCACAGGCCACACTTATGCAGATTCCAAGCGATTGTCAACACATGTACTGCACAGGCAGTACTTGCTAGGTATTTCTGCAAGTCCCTCAGTGTTGCTGCATGTTTCTGGGCAGCCTCTGTGACCAGTTTGCAACATGTGCTGTCATCTGTCTTGGATGGGCATCTGTTTATTTTCTACATTAATGTTGTCCCACACTTCATAGCCACATACATGACTGTCTGCACTGTTTCCATGGTATAAGCAATGGTGAGGTAAGACTACTTCTCCCACTCCTGAGTGCTACCTTTCGGATATGGGATCCATTCCATGGTTTGTAAGATGTGTGCAGGCCATGGCTGCCTCTGTTGCAGGTGAGTGGCAAATGTCATGGACATACTTCTTGGACAGCAGACCATTACTTGGTGTGACATTGACACCCTGTACTTGATGGAAGGTGTGTACTCAAGAAGAGTGAATGCTGTCAGTACCTCAAAAGCTGCTTCCACAATATGATATTTGGAGTGTGTGCACACATATGCTTCTAGTGTTTGCTAAGTATGTATTCCCCATATTTGGTGTCCTAACATAGGATTCCATATTACACATTCATTGCTCATGTTAGGATCACATTACAGGTTGTAAAAGGTGTGGAATGTGGTATTGTGATTTGCCGTTGTGTAGATCTGTAACAGCTGCCATTGTAATAGTGGTGTATAGACTGTTGTAGCCACTGTATAAGGGTAATGTTTCAAACATGTCCCTACTGTAGGCCATTTGTCCCATCATTATGTTCATCTCTGTCCACACATCTTGCACTGACAGGTTGTTTGGTATACTGCAGGACTCTTACATACTCTTCAGATATGCCACCAGGGTGACCACTGTGATGCAGTGCAGTTAACAGCAACAATACGTGAACATGTACAGCATGAATTATGGGTAAGTGTGTTAAATGTGTGCATGGCAAATACCATGGCCGTTGTATTGGCTAACCTGAACAAAATAACTCCATATTTATCAGTTACAAGCTGCTGCCCAGTTGTATACCAGAGGGACCTACATAGTTGTATGAGAGATGTAAAGTAATGCCTACTCAGAGGCGATCTGTGCCTGATGTATAAAGCCATGTCCAAACCAGAATTAATGGACATGCTCCACCTCAGGAAATGCAAATCCCTTAGAGCTACATGCTCCAGGGACTTAAACCTCAGCACATAAATAAATAGGACATGCTGGAGGGACAAATTCATATCCCAGAGGCTCCCCTCACTCTGGAACAAAATCCCAATCCATGTTAGCCAGAGCCCCTCAATGACCCTCTTCAAGAGAAATCTTGACGAGTGGATGGGAGATCATAGGTTTACCCCTGGGATCTCTTCTGTGTCCCTACTAGACAGAGGCACAATAAACTAATCTTAAAAGGGCTATCTTCTGTGACCTACTATACAGTGGCACAGTCAACTAATCTAAAAGGGTGGCAAAAGCCAAACACACTCTGGCTACGCTTATAAATGCCCTAGGACAGATAGCCTAGTATCAACCTATGAACCTATGTTCAGTAGCCACACCTGTGGCATTGGTACAGGGTGGGAGCAGCCTTTCAGTACATCAACAGTACAAACCCACAGTACTAGAGATTATGCACATCTGTTCATTACTACACTGCAGCAATAGACTATGTTATCTGACATATGCATGAAGATACTTTGCAGATGAAGATGGATAAGCAACAGTTGTCTACTAATGTGCCCTGGGGCCTTACCTGCATGCTCCTTATCCATTATGTGGGTGGCACCCACCTCCACAATACTATCTTCAAGTTCCTTGCTTGGCTGACGGGCGGGTACCCCAAGGCTGGTGAGGAGCTCCTCAGCATGTGTCAGTGGGGACTGGATGGAATATCCCCCACCTGTGGCTATCTGGTCCCTCCTAAATGCAGCAGCATGCTGACGGGCGTGGAGGATGAGATCAGTGCGACGATGTCGCACCTGTTCATAACTGCAGTTATGCAGGCTGACATCATTTACCCTGTGGATGAGCCTGTTCCACAGCCAGTCCTCTCCTGCAGATCATGGTCTCTGTGTCCAAATAGGGTTATGTGATGTAATACAATGAAGTTTATGATAACATCATTTTCCTGGGGTGTATACACAGGGAGCCATTCATGGGACATTGTACCTGGAAGACATAAACAGGAAAAAAGGTCAGAGAACCTCATACTGCAAGGATATAATAGTTGTTAATTGACATCTCTATCTCCCCTCTACCATATCTGCAACAATAATCTAAACACACAAATCATTGGGTATGTTTACACCAAACCTACTGCTGGGAGATGTATCCTATTGTTCAAGAAATATTGAAATGTGTTTCTATTCATCTTCCATGTTGAAACACTATCATTGGTGGCCTGTTGCTATCAATGTAACTTGCATGCCGTTGTAATGGGCACTGTGGTTCCATATATGCATGTGTTCTGTTTGCTATGCATCTGTTCCAAATCTGGTGTTTTGGGTTAATGGGAATATTTATGCATGCTGTTATAACTAATACTGGATTTTGTTGACTATTACTAACCCACATGTGCTCTAAAACTGCAATGCAATAGCATGTTTGGGAAGGCCGTTCCCAGCGGACCCACCTCTACCACCTCATCTTACCATGGCACTGGGCCCCAGCACATCTGGGAACCACCCCGGGATCTCCTCATCCGCTGGTCCTGCACTACCTTCAGGTGGATCCACCTCAAGGGATGCTGCTCGTCCCCCCTGGAAGTTGAGCATGGACAGGATCCTGTCACCAGAAGTCAGGTCCAGGATCCGGTGTGTAGGGAGCTCCACAGAGAATTGGGAGATCGGATACACCAGCTTGAGGGCCTCATGGTACAATTAGTGGGTAAGTCTGCCCCTCCTGCTCAATCCCCAGCACAGCCACCTTCAGGGCAGTGAAGGTGCAGTGGTGACTGCCCAGGGGTAGGGACCTCAATCCCACTGTTTCCATTTGGGGACTCATGGGCTTCTGATTTCCAAACACCCCCCTGTCCAAGGTGTTTACCCCCCACATGTGTCATATACTGCCCGTGTATGCTGTCTTATCTGTCTTGTCTGTCTTCCAACCCAACCTACCTCCCCAAACATACCTAATATCCTTCCTCCAATATCCCACTCTCATCTTAAAAAAAAGGGAAATCTGTTCCCAAAAAGAATTTCACACCATACATAACTGTCCATTTTGCACCCACTTGCAACAGCTTAAAAATGCCTTAATCACTCTGTATCCAACAGCCCTTGTTCTGGCCAGCAAAAAATTATCAGCCCTTGCAAGTGTCTAACCAAGGACCCTGCACAACTTAGCCACAGCAATTTACCACTAAGCCATCTGAGCTGCAGATATGTGTGATATTTTCTTAAACATATCATGCAGCACAGTCATTCAACAGTAGGGAAATGTATGTATATATATATATATATATATATATATATATATATATATATATATATATATATATACACATATATGGGTCTACCTGACATGGTCGACAGTTCATATGGTCGACAGTTTATCTGGTCGACAGTTCATTTGATCGACAAGCCCCCACACCCCCCCTAACTATATATATCAACTCCAGGGTTGCACAACATTGGGGAAGGGGGCAAATCTGCTTGTCGACCAAATGAACTGTCGACCAAATGAGTGTCGATCATATGAACTGTCGACCATGTGAAGGGGACCCGTATATATATATATATATATATATATATATATATATATATATATATATGTCAAAGGAAAAAACAACTTCAAAAAGATCAATACACGGCAGGTTCAGGTTAAGGCACTTTAATCTTGCAGCAAGGAGACAAAAACATGCTAATACAGAGTTTGTCTAACTAGAATCAGGAAGTGAAGCCATTCTTATACATTTCTTACAAGACATTGCCTACCAAGCTGATGTAACAAATCATAAGTTTTTACAATATTATTTCATAGCAGCTGTTTGTTCATGATTTTCTGCTGACACTGAAAAAACTTCCTAAGAAAAACAACGTGGCCTTGATGACCACCGGTCAGATACAACTTCTCACTATGCAATGTTACCATTCAAGGTACTATGGCTAATTTGAGCACAAAGCAAGTACAGATTATAGTTCATTTCTTCAAGCAGTCTTTGTTCAACTGTATCTATCTTTTCTGCAGCTGTGCGTGTTCTCATAACACGAACAGAGCTGATTGTTCAAGTTCAATAACATTACAGAAAACAGTATTTTTCTATTCATTATTTTCCTGACCTAGCAGATAATCACCTGCTTCCAGGTATATTTCCAAAAGGCATAAACATGAATTTTGCTGTGCTAGCAAATACTAGGTCAGAGAGCATCTTGCAGTTTCAGAAAGCATATTTCAGTTTGAAAAGCATCTTGTAGTTTCATACAAAACTAAGCTGTACATAAAATAGAATGAAATGTGTTAACCCTTTTAGCTTCTAATAAGCACTAAATATATACATTAATACATATTTTTCTGACATTTCCCCCCGTTAATACTTTTTATTCTATTTTCAAAAGCATAAACAGTTTGTTTCTTCTCCTAACCTCTTCTGTTCAAGATTTGCAGTTAAGAGAGTCATTCAGTTTAAACTTATGAAAGTGTTTCACTTTTCAACAATTCTTCAATTTCAATACTTTGATACAAAGTCTCAGAAACTGACATGTCTATAAAATCTTTGATTAATCTTTTCATGCAGGGAATACCACAACAAACACACACTCCTAATAGGAGTAGTCCCACACAAATGGCAATTAGGATATTCATTATGATGGTACACCACCCCCCAAACAAATTCTGGAAAAAATCTGTCAGTGGGTTTGGGCGTGGTTTGGTCATGGCTGACACTTGCCGAATCACCTCAAGATGGTCGTTTATCTCATGCTGGTTGTCAGGAATATATGAACAGCACTCCTCTTTTATTAAAGCGCACGTACCACCTTTCACCACCAGGGTGAAGTCGAGAGCCATGCGGTTTTGAAGCACCACAGTTCTCATAGCGTTCAGTTCATCAGTTACTAATTCGAGAGCAGAAAAAGTTGCATTACTCATTACTTCGAGAAGTTTGGACAGTTTTCTCAGCTCCCAAATCGATTTTACTGCGCCATATGCAGGAGCTATGCCTGCCTATGATATAATAGTGTCACTCAAGTCCATGTGTGTCAGTTTATCTTTGTCTTTCACGGAATTATGGTTTCTCCAGCCTGCTTCGATTCGTCCCACTGGATTCTCAGGTCTCTTGATTGGATTTCCAGGTTTCTTGGTGACCTCTCTGACATTTCAAATTTTTTCTTCAGGCAAAACTGCAGTGTGTCGTATGGCCGGAACCAGGTAACCCAAAAAAACAACTGCGGACCAATTCTCAGGTAACCGTTTGTATGCTTTTTTCCCCACACACAAAATAACAATTCTCTACTTTAGTATTAATATATACTTGCCCTGCATGAAACATTTTCTTATCAATGATAGATAGTTGTTTAAAAAGAACAGGATTATGTTGTACTTCATCAATCGTTTTGTGCATTGATTCAAAATATGAGTCATAGTTTGTATCACAAATATAACCTGCATTATTAGCTTTGGTATAACACTTGTAAGGAACAGTCACATTACAATTGCTCCAACCCACCCGAGCAGTATCATTTTTGTAAAAACACACAATTCCCTTTTGTGTAACAGGCAGGTACAATGCTATTTTGTCTTGTGATTTTACAGTCGTAGTATCAAAAATCTAATTTTCCCAGGTCTCATTGACCCCTAGGAGGACAGCAGTCATTAATAATCCCCCGTATGCTGTTGGTATAGCTGTGCAAATCCAGCAATTTGAAACATTAAAAGTTTCAGCATACACATATTTAATTGCTTGGTAAGTGTTAAAGTTCGAATGCCAGTCTATGAGTAACGCATCACGTTTTTTTAGTTTAGCTCGTGTGGCTGGAAAAAGGAAAGGCCACAGCATAAAGATTATTGTCACCAGTATAGTTAACAGGATGATCATACAATACTTCTGAGGTTGTTCTGCATTCCCGTTTTCTCTATATCTGGTCATTTTGTTCTTGTTGTGTAACAGTAACAAGTTTTTTGTCCAGTTCAAAGTTTTTAACCAGTTTACAGTGTGTCAGATGAATCCAGGACACTCACTCTGTGATCTTGACTGCAGTGGGTGTTGACAGTAGCACTTGGTACGGCCCTTCCCACTTCGGCGATGTCCAATTCTTTTTCTTCACAGTCTTCACCCAGACCCACGTGCCTGGGACTACTGCTGCTTCCGATGGTCTAGTTTGTTCTTTATCTGAAACAGAATTTAACTGCAAAAGTTGTTTAGTACTTAAAAGTCATCTCATGTATTCTGCAAGTGAACTGTCGGCCTCCTGGTCTGCAGACATGAGAGGTTTCCACTTAGGTATACAATATGCCATTCCAAACAGTATTTCAAAAGGAGTTAACCCTTTTGCATTTGGAACAGTTCTCATGTTCAACAGTGCCAGAGGCAGGCAGTGCACCCAATTTTTTTGTGTTTCACTAATTAATTTCCTAAGTTTACTTTTTAAAACCCCATTATGCCTTTCTACTAGTCTTGCAGATTGTGGATGATATGCACAATGGTTTTTCAAAGAAATTCCAAAATATCGGGTCAACCGTTGTATAGTTTGATTTACAAAGTGTGTGCCATTGTCACTGTAGATCTTTTCTGGTATGCCAAATCTAGGAATAATTTCCTTAACAAGAATTTTCGCAGCAGTAGCTGCATCTGGATTTTTAGTTGGAAAAGCTTCCACCCATTTGGAAAACATATCTATAATGACAAGACAATACTTCTTATTTTCGCATTTGTTCAGTTCTATGAAATCCATACAAATAGTATGGAACGGGTACGGTGGTGTAGGGAAACTCCCTTGCTTAGGCTTCAACGCCCCCTGTGCATGATGCTTATTACAAACATGACATGCCGCACAAAAAGTTTTAGTGTAGTTTATAAATCCGTATGTTGTGAACACTAGATTCACTAACTGTACCATTCCTCCCTGTTGAGACATGGCACTGCCCATGGCTCAACAAAGCTGCATATCTAAACAAATTAGACGGCAATATCGGTTTTCCTTTTTTGGAGATGTACAGCCCTTTCTCAAGAATTGCTCCTCGTTTTATCCATTTATGTTTTTCTACTTTCATAGTAAGTGTCTGCATTGTTTTCAACATTTCTAAATCTAAAATCTCAGAAGGTTGTAATTCCTCACTCAAAAGAAACACTTCTGAAGCTGAAGCTGCCTGCTTTGCAGCTGTATCAGCTCTCGCATTACCTTTTGAAATCCTATCCTGTTGCTTGGTATGAGCTACGCATTTACAAATAGCTACTTTCTGAGGTAACTGAATAGATTCTAACAAATCTAAAATAAACTGCGCATGATTGATCGGTTTGCCAGTAGATGTTATCATTCCTCTATTCTTCCACTGTTGCGCAAAAACATGTACAGTAGAAAAAGCGTACTGGCTATCAGTAAAATATTTACACATTTACCCTTTGCTAAGGTACATGCCCTTGTCAAGACAATCAATTCTGCTGCTTGTGCAGATAAGTTGTGTGGTAAAGATTTTGCTTCTAAAATCTCAGTATCAGAAACTACTGCATATCCTACTAGGTTCTGTCCTGTGGGACCCCTTTTGCATGAGCCATCCACATAATATGTCACCTTGGCATTATCCAAGGGAACATCCGTAAGATCTTTTCTAGGTAGTGTTTTTTGCTCAATCTCCTGCAGGCAGCTGTATGGTGTGCCGTCCACAGAGGTTGGGAGCAAGGTAGACGGATTTATAGTTGTATACCGTTCAGTTGTCATATGAGGTTGGCTCAACAGTATAGTCATACAGGAAAGATGTCCAGCAGGAGAAAGATATGCTACTTTTTCTTGCAGTAAAATAAAAGCGACAGCATGAGGCACTCTCAATGTGAGAGGGTAGAACAACACTACTGAGGCCGAAGCCTGTACTGCCATTGCAGCTGCGACTACTCCTTATACACAGTGGGGCAGGGATTGCGCCACTGGGTCCAGCTGTGATGAATAGTAAGCTATGGGGCGTTGCTTATCCCTATGTTGCTGTGTTAACACTGATGTCATATAACCTTGCTTAAAATCTACAGTTTGGAAAAAACGTTTATGATAGTTTGGTAATCCTAAAACTAATAAGGATGCTATCAATTGCTTTAATTTACAGAAAGCTGATTCTGCTTCTGGTGTCCATTGTAATAAATCTTGTGCTGCCATAGGTTTCTTGTATATCAAGTCGGTCAATGGAGCAGATTCCAAGGCATAGTTTGGAATCCAACTCCGACAGAAATTAGTTGTACCCAGGAAGGACATCATTTCCTTCTTGGTAGTTGGTTTGGGTGCTTGTAAAATTGCTATTTTCCTCTCTTCATCCAATATTCTGCCTTCTTTGGATATCACATATCCCAGGTATTTAACCTGCTTTTTCCAAAGCTGCAATTTGTTTTTGTTTACTTTATGTCCTTGAGTGGCTAGAAATTGCAGTAATGCTATGGTATCTTCTCTGCATTCTTGCTGGGTGGGGGCTGCCAGCAGGATGTCATCTACATGAAGTAAAATCTGGCTGCCTCTCGGTGGGATAAATCCCACCAAGTTACTTGCCATTTCCTGTGCGAATATTGTTGGGCTTTCACAATACCCCTGTGGTAGTCTCGTATATGTGTACCTTTTCCCCTGAAATGTAAATGCAAACCAATGTTGGCTGTCAGGGTGTATCAGTATTGAAAAGAGCGCATTGCTAATGTCTACCACAGAAAAATACTTCTGTTGAGGCTTCAAATCAGGTAGGTGCTCTAGGTATTACTGCGTCATTTACAGCTTGTAAATCTTGGACCATACGCCATTCTCCGTTTGCTTTCCTGACAGGAAATAAGGGTTACATGGTGAATCGGGAGATTTTATCAGTACTCCTTCCTTAAGTAAAGCTGCTATTATAGGTTTGATTCCTACTTCTGCATCTTTCCTTAAGGGATACTGTCTCTTCTGTGGTCTGAATGCTGATTTTGGTATGATAATAACTGGTCCTGCTGTACGAATAAGTCCTACATCTGATTTGCCTGTTGACCAGAGAGTTTTTGGTATGCCTTGTAAGGCATTTTCTTTCTCTTCTAATAAGAGTGCTAATCAGCTGTCCTCGCTAGACTGCAAGTGTACAGCTGGGTGTGTCTGTGTTATCCAATTTAACTTCTGCTTCTGTACTCCCTATTCTGACAGTTCTAACTCTGTCTGTTTTTCCCACTTTGTGACTTTTTCTCCTAGGTCTACCCATTTCACATTCTTGCCCTTAGTTAAACTAACATGTGGTAATCAATTAGATTTATAAAGTGCAAAGAATTCCTGGGGCAATGAACAGCTAACTACACTGTTCCCTTCTGTGTCCCAGTACCGATTACGTAATACTAATCTGTTTGCACGGTTTCTAAACAGTTCTTGCTCATATTCCTTATCAGGTCCTGGTGTGTTACAATAATACAGAGTACAGTGCAACAAATGCTGTTTATCAGTGTCAAGGGAGGGGGACTTACTGATGGCTACATTCATCAACTCTTCAGTTACTGCCCCTGGACCAGTCGTGACCAAGTCCTGGCTGTACAAATGAAGTGTTTCACCCTCCGGTCACACTACAAAAGTATCCATTTGTCTCTGTGCTTCCATACCCTGCATAGTCGGAACTACTGCTATGCCAAATATCTGCATAATGTCTCTGCCCGAAAGGTTTACTGGGAATTTTGCAGAAACAACAATTTTGCTTTTCTTGGTCATCCCTGAAACAGGGTCAGTTATTGCTATGTTATGGGAGAGTGACTCCCGATACAGCTGTCCATTAGCTGCTTTCACTAATATGTAATCAAATGATTCTGAATTTTCTGGTAGTTTGGAAGGATGTATCAGGGTTCGTGATGCCCCTGAGTCACACAGAAATTTAACTTCCCTCCCCTCTACCAGTAGTGTAACTTCCGGTTTCGTGTCTGCTATGTAGAGCTCTAGGCTCAATAATGCTAAGTCTAAAATTTCACTTTTTTCACTAGCTGTGATTTCCTGCACTTCCTCAGTTTCTTCTCTGACATCCTCTACTCCCTCTATCACATTTGCATTTGTCTTTTCTTGGTTATTCCTTTCTAGTGATTCTTGGCTATCATATAGTCAGTCCTCACCCTCCTTATCTTCCATGGCTACCTTCTTGTTTTGCTTGCAATCCCTTGCTAAATGTCCCTTTTTTCCGCACTTAAAACATTCACCCCTTTTCTTTCTTTCTTCAAACTCCTCTGATCGCTTATCAGATTGTTTGTTTCCCTGGGCATTTTTCTTGCTTTTTTTCCCAGACTGTACTACAAAAACTTCTGCTCTGTCTTCTACAGCAAATACTTGGGTTTTCTTTTTCTTTTTGTTATTAAAATGCCTTTCCGCATGTCTTGCATATTCAAGTAATGACTGTAATCTACTTGTTCGCTGATCTACCATGTGCTTTGTAATAAAGCTGCTGATGGGCGCAATACTGCCTTTCAAAAATGCATTCTTTAGCTGCTGCTCATATTGGGAATCTTGTGTTTGGTCTTCAGGTACCTACATTCCTCAATGGTTATTAAAACATTCTAATAATCTAGCATAATATCTATCAACAGTTTCCCCTTCTTGTTGGATGCATTGATTAATGCAAGTCCAGTCTGCCCTAGGCTTCCATTTCTCAGAGATTCGGTCTGTCAGACCTTTCACTCTGTTATCCAGCTCTGTGTTGCTATGTGGGAGTGGCTTGTGTTCTGCGTCATGGGGATTCCAGTTGCCACTGATCATGTGCCAATCTGGACCTATGATTTGTCTTACTACGATTTCTACTTCTTCTCCATTTAAATGATAACACAACCTCATGCCCTGTAAGTCTTATAAGAATTTTCTAAAATTAACTTTTGGATGGGGAATTCCCTCTGTGGCTTTCCGGATATCTACCGGTGTCCACGGTCAATATACCAGGAGAGTTGGGTCCTGCCCTTCCTGTCCTGCCTGAGGATTTGGTACTTCTATGAGTGGACATATCTCTTCTTCACTCATAGCTCGTGAATTTTTGTTTATTTGATATAACTCAATATCCCCTCTTAAGTTACGTGTTCGAGACCTAGTCTCGATGGGATCTCTGACAAACGGTTTTGGTTTTGCAGGGACAGCCGGGTATAGTGGAGGTGGACCAGCTTGTCCACTCACTTCATATTCTGGTAAGGGAAGCAGAGGAGGTGGAGGGGCTGATGCTATTACCAAGTTATTATCCTCTTTATCTAAAAACATTGCTTTTGAATGATTACTCTTTTGTTCTCTATGGTTTGCTTCCTCAATCCACCTGTGTGCCTGAGGGATGCCTAATTGACGTTGCTTTTTTACCTGACCTTTTGCATCAGTTTTAAGCTGTTTGACAAGTTTAATAAGCGAGGATTTTTCTAATTTGCCATCAAATTCATATTTATTAACTCATTTTGTATAGTACCTAACATTGTCGGCAAGTTGTAATTGCATATATTTTGCATCTTCAGTTAATGGCGGACCTTGGGATCTTTTTGTGCACTTATTTCCCATTTTATTTTAACCTTTGAGCTGTTACGTAACCCTTCTTATTTTTATGTGGTACCATGATTTTTCTTCTTCACAGTTTATCTAGAATAACTGTCTACCTATTCTGTTTCCCTGATCTATGACAAGACAGCAATCTTTCTGTCCCTGATCTGCACAAGACAAATCTCCTGACAGACAAGGCACATCAAGTCCCTGATCTAAAACAGAAAAAGGTAAATCTCACCTTACATGAGCCTCCGTGATTGATCGTCTGGTTCGAGGAAAAAATGTTAACTCGTCCTCCAGTCGCAGATCAGAACAGTGGCTGGCCTCTTTTGAATGACAATTTAGTCGGAAGTCTTTCAGCACAGAAGAACCAATGTGGTTTCTTCCCCATACAGTTTCTTGCCACCTGGCCCATCTGACCTGAGGCGAAGTGAGAGTTTCCAGTCCGAAGGACCAATCTGTCAAGGACCAATCTGTCAAAGGAAAAAACAACTTCAAAAAGATCAATACACGGCAGGTTCAGGTTAAGACACTTTAATCTTGCAGCAAGGAGACAAAAACGTGCTAATACAGAGTTTGTCTAATTAGAATCAGGAAGTGAAGCCATTCTTATACATTTCTTACAAGACATTGCCTACCAAGCTGACGTAACAAATCATAAGTTCTTGCAATATTATTTCATAGCAGCTGTTTGTTCATGATTTTCTGCTGACACTGAAAAAACTTCCTAAGAAAAATAACGTGGCCTTGATGACCACCGGTCAGATACAACTTCTCACTATGCAATGCTACCATTCAAGGTACTATGGCTAATTTGAGCACAAAGCAAGTACAGATTATAGTTCATTTCTTCAAGCAGTCTTTGTTCAACTGTATCTATCTTTTCTGCAGCTGTGCGTGTTCTCATAACATGAACAGAGCTGATTGTTCAAGTTCAATAACACTATAGAAAACAGTATTGTTCTATTCATTATTTTCCTGACCTAGCAGATAATCACCTGCTTCTCAGTATATTTCCAAAAGGCATAAACATGAATTTTGCTGTGCTAGCAAATACTAGGTCAGAGAGCATCTTGCAGTTTCAGAAAGCATATTGCAGTTTGAAAAGCATCTTGTGGTTTCATACAAAACTAAGCTGTACATAAAATAGAATGAAATGTGTTAACCCTTTTAGCTTCTAATAAGCACTAAACGTATACATTAATACATATTTTTCTGACATTTCCCCCCATTAATACTTTTTATTCTATTTTCAAAAGCATAAACAGTTTGTTTCTTCTCCTAACCTCTTCTGTTCAAGATTTGCAGTTAAGAGAGTCATTCAGTTTAAACTTATGAAAGTGTTTCACTTTTCAACATTCTTCAATTTCAGTACTTTGATACAAAGTCTCAGAAACTGACATGTCTATAAAATCTTTTATTAATCTTTTCATGCAGGGAATACCACAACAAACACACACTCCTAATAGGAGAAATCCCACACAAATGGCAATTAGGATATTCATAATGATGGTACACCACCCCCCAAACAAATTCTGGAAAAAATCTGTCAGTGGGTTTGGGCGTGGTTTGGTCATGGCCGACACTTGCCGAATCACCTCAAGATGGTCGTTTATCTCATGCTGGTTGTCAGGAATATACGAACAGCACTCCTCTTTTATTAAAGCACACGTACCACCTTTCACCGCTAGGGTGAAGTCGAGAGCCATGCGGTTTTGAAGCACCACAGTTCTCATAGCGTTCAGTTCATCAGTTACTAATTCGAGAGCAGAAAAAGTTGCATTACTCATTACTTCGAGAAGTTTGGACAGTTTCCTCAGCTCCCAAATCGATTTTACTGTGCCATATGCAGGAGCTATGCCTGCCCATGATATAATAGTGTCACTCAAGTCCATGTGTGTCAGTTTATCTTTGTCTTTCACGGAATTATGGTTTCTCCAGCCTGCTTTGATTCATCCCACTGGATTCTCAGGTCTCTTGATTGGATTTCCAGGTTTCTTGGTGACCTCTCTGACATTTCAAATTTTTTCTTCAGGCAAAACTGCAGTGTGTCGTATGGCCGGAACCAGGTAACCCAAAAAACAACTGCCGGACCAATTCTTAGGTAACCATTTGTATGCTTTTTTCCCACACACAAAATAACAATTCTCTACTTTAGCATTAATATATACTTGCCCTGCATGAAACATTTTCTTATCAAATGATAGATAGTTGTTTAAAAAGAACAGGATTATGTTGTACTTCATCAATTGTTTTGTGCATTGATTCAAAATATGAGTCATAGTTTGTATCACAAATATAACCTGCATTATTAGCTTTGGTATCACACTTGTAAGGAACAGTCACATTACAATTGCTCCAACCCACCTGAACAGTATCATTTTTGTAAAAACACACAATTCCCTTTTGTGTAACAGGCAGATACAATGCTATTTTGTCTTGTGATTTTACAGTCGTAGTATCAAAAATCAAATTTTCCCAGGTCTCATTGACCCCTAGGGGGACAGCAGTCATTAATAATCCCCCGTATGCTGTTGGTATAGCTGTGCAAATCCAGCAATTTGAAACATTAAAAGTTCCAGCATACACATATTTAATTGCTTGATAAGTGTTAAAGTTCGAATGCCAGTCTATGAGTAATGCATCACGTTTTTTTTAGTTCAGCTCGTGTGGCTGGAAAAAGGAAAGGCCACAGCATAAAGATTATTGTCACCAGTATAGTTAACAGGACGATCATGCAATACTTCTGAGGTTGTTCTGCATTCCCGTTTTCTCTATATCTGGTCATTTTGTTCTTGTTGTGTAACAGTAACAAGTTTTTTGTCCAGTTCAAAGTTTTTAACCAGATTACAGTGTGTCAGATGAATCCAGGACACTCGCTCTGCGATCTTGACAGCAGTGTGTGTTGACAGTAGCACTTGGTATGGCCCTTCCCACTTCGGCGATGTCCAATTCTTTTTTTTTGCAGTCTTCACCCAGACCCACGTGCCTGGGACTATTGCTGCTTCTGATGGTCTGGTTTGTTCTTTATCTGAAACAGTATTTAACTTTAAAAGTTGTTTATTACTTAAAAGTCGTCTCATATATTCTGCGAGTGAACTGTCGGCCTCCTGGTCTGCAGGCATGAGAGGTTTCCACTGAGGTATACAATATGCCCTTCCAAACAGTATTTCAAAAGGAGTTAACCCTTTTGCATTTGGAACAGTTCTCATGCTCAACAGTGCCAGAGGCAGGCAGTGGACCCAATTTTTTTGTGTTTCACTAATTAATTTCCTACGTTTACTTTTTAAAACCCCATTATGCCTTTCTACTAGTCCTGCAGATTGTGGATGATATGCACAATGGTTTTTCAAAGAAATTGCGAAATATCGGCTCAACCGTTGTATAGTTTGATTTACAAAGTGTGTGCCATTGTCACTGTAGATCTTTTCTGGTATGCCAAATCTAGGAATAATTTCCTTAACAAGAATTTTCGCAACAGTAGCTGCATCTGGATTTTTAGTTGGAAAAGCTTCCACCCATTTGGAAAACATATCAATAATGACAAGACAATACTTCTTATTTTCGCATTTGTTCAGTTCTATGAAATCCATACAAATAGTATGGAACAGGTACGGTGGTGTAGGGAAACTCCCTTGCTTAGGCTTCAATGCCCCCTGTGCATGATGCTTATTACAAACATGACATGCCGCACAAAAATTTTTAGTGTAGTTTATCAATCCGTATGTTGTGAACACTCGATTCACTAACTGTACTATCCCCCCTGTTGAGACATGGCACTGCCCATGGCTCAACAAAGCTGCATATCTAAACAAGTTAGACAGCAATATCCGTTTTCCTTTTTTGGAGATGTACAGCCCTTTCTCAAGAATTGCTCCTCGTTTTATCCATTTCTGTTTTTCTACTTTCATAGTAAGTGTCTGCATTGTTTTCAACATTTCTAAATCTAAAATCTCAGAAGGTTGTAATTCCTCACTCAAAAGAAATACTTCTGAAGCTGCCTGCTTTGCAGCTGTATCAGCACTCGCATTACCTTTTGAAATCCTATCCTGTTGCTTGGTATGAGCTACGCATTTACAAATAGCTACTTTCTGAGGTAACTGAATAGATTCTAACAAATCTAAAATAAACTGCGCATGATTGATCGGTTTGCCAGTAGATGTTATCATTCCTCTATTCTTCCACTGTTGCGCAAAAATATGTACAGTAGAAAAAGCGTACTAGCTATCAGTAAAAATATTTACACATTTACCCTTTGCTAAGGTACATGCCCATGTCAAGGCAATCAATTCTGCTGCTTGTGCAGATAAGTTGTGTGGTAAAGATTTTGCTTCTAAAATCTCAGTATCAGAAACTACTGCATATCCTACTAGGTTCTGTCCTGTGGGACCCCTTTTGCATGAGCTGTCCATGTAATATGTCACCTCGGCATCATCCAAGGGAACATCCGTAAGATCTTTTCTAGGTAGTGTCTTTTGCTCAATCTCCCGCAGGCAGCTGTGTGGTGTGCCGTCCGCAGAGGTTGGGAGCAAGGTAGATGGATTTAAAGTTGTACACCATTCATTTGTCATATGAGGTTGGCTCAACAGTATAGTCATACAGGAAAGATGTCTAGCAGGAGAAAGATATGCTACTTTTTCTTGCAGTAAAATAATCGTGACTGCATGAGGCACTCTCAATGTGAGAGGGTGGAACAACACTACTGAGGCCGAAGTCTGTACTGCCATTGCAGCTGTGACTACTGCTTCTACACAGTGGGGCAGGGATTGTGCCACTGGGTCCAGCTGTGATGAATAGTAAGCTATGGGGCGTTGCTTATCCCCGTGTTGCTGTGTTAACACTGATGTCATATAAACTTGCTTACAATCTACAGTTTGGAAAAAATGTTTATGATAGTTTGGTAATCCTAAAACTAATGAGGATGCTATCAATTGCTTTAATTTACAGAAAGCTGATTCTGCTTCTGGTGTCCATTGTAATAAATCTTGTGCTGCCATAGGTTTTTTGTATATCAAGTCGGTCAATGGAGCAGATTCCAAGGCACAGTTTGGAATCCAACTCCGACAGAAATTAGTTGTACCCAGGAAGGACATAATTTCCTTCTTGGTAGTTGGTTTGGGTGCTTGTAAAATTGCTATTTTCCTCTCTTCTTCCAATATTCTGCCTTCTTTGGATATCACATATCCCAGGTATTTAATCTGCTTTTTCCAAAGCTGCAATTTGTTTTTGTTTACTTTATGTCCTTGAGTGGCTAGAAATTGTAGTAATACTATGGTATCTTCTCTGCATTCTTGCTGGGTGGGGGCTGCCAGCAGAATGTCATCTACATAAAGTAAAATCTGACTGCCTCTCGGTGGGATAAATCCCACCAAATTACTTGCCATTTCCTGTGCGAATATTATTGGACTTTCACAATACCCCTGTGGTAGTCTCGTATATGTGTACCTTTTCCCCTGAAATGTAAATGCAAACCAATGTTGGCTGTCAGGGTGTATCAGTGTTGAAAAGAATGCATTGCTAATGTCTACCACAGAAAAATACTTCTGTTGAGGCTTCAAATCATTTAATAGGGTGTGTGGATATGGCACCGTAGGTGCTCTAGGTACTACTGCATCATTTACAGCTTGTAAATCTTGGACCATACGCCATTCTCTGTTTGCTTTCCTGACAGGAAATAAGGGTGTGTTACATGGTGAATCGGGAGATTTTATCAGTACTCCTTCCTTAAGTAAAGCTGCTGTTATAGGTTTGATTCCTACTTCTGCATCTTTCCTTAAGGGATACTGTCTCTTCTGTGGTCTGAATGCTGATTTTGGTGTGATAATAACTGCTCCTGCTGTACGAATAAGTCCTACATCTGATTTGCCTGTTGACCAGAGAGTTTCTGGTATGCCTCGTAAGGCATTTACTTCCTCTTCTAGTAAGAGTGCTAATCAGCTGTCCTCGCTAGACTGCAAGTCTACAGCTGGGTGTGTCTGTGTTATCCAATTTAACTTCTGCTTCTGTACTCCCTGTTCTGACAGTTCTAACTCTGTCTGTTTTTCCCACTTTGTGACTTTTTCTCCTAGGTCTACCCATTTCACATTCTTGTCCTTAGTTAAACTAACATGTGGTAATCGATTAGATTTATAAAGTGCAAAGAATTCCTGGGGCAATGAACAGCTAACTACACTGTTCCCTTCTGTGTCCCAGTACAGATTACGTAATACTAATCTGTTTGCACGGTTTCTAAACTGTTCTTGCTCATATTCCTTATCAGGTCCTGGTGTGTTACAATAATACAGAGTACAGTGCAACAAATGCTGTTTATCAGTGTCAAGGGAAGGGGACTTACTGATGGCTACGTTCATCAGCTCTTCGGTTACTGCCCCTGGACCAGCCGTGACCAAGTCCTGGCTGTACCAATAAAATGTTTCACCCTCCGGTCTCACTACAAAAGTATCCATTTGTCTCTGTGCTTCCATACCCTGCATAGTCGGAACTACTGCTATGCCAAATATCTGCATAAGGTCTCTGCCCAAAAGGTTTACTAGGAATTTTGCAGAAACAACAATTTTGCTTTTCTGGGTCATCCCTGAAACAGGGTCAGTTATTGCTATGTTATGGGAGAGTGGCTCCCAATACAGCTGTCCATTAGCTGCTTTCACTAATATGTAATCAAATTATTCTGAATTTTCTGGTAGTTTGGAAGGATGTATCAGGGTTTGTGATGCCCCTGAGTCACACAGAAATTTAACTTCCCTCCCCTCTACCAGAAGTGTAACTTCCAGTTTTGTGTCTGCTAAGTAGAGCTCTAGGCTCAATAATGCTAAGTCTAAAATTTCACTTTCTTCACTATCTGTGATTTCCTGCACTTCTTCTATTTCTTCTATCACAACCTCTACTCCCTCTATCACATTTGCATTTGTCTTTTCTTGGTTATTCCTTTCTAGTGATTCTTGGCTATCATATAGTCAGTCCTCACCCTACTTATCTTCCATGGCTACCTTCTTGTTTTGCTTGCAATCCCTTGCTAAATGTCCCTTTTTTCCACACTTAAAACATTCACCCCTTTTCTTTCTTTCTTCAAACTCCTCCGATCGCTTATCAGATTGTTTGTTTCCCTGGACATTTTTCTTGCCCTTTTTCCCAGACTGTACTACAAAACCTTCTGCTCTGTCTTCTACAGCAAATACTTGGGTTTTCTTTTTCTTTTTGTTATTAAAATGCCTTTCGGCATGTCTTGCATATTCAAGTAATGACTGTAATCTATTTGTACGGTGATCTACCATGTGCTTTGTAATAAAGCTGCTGATGGACGCAATACTGGCTTTCAAAAATGCATTCTTTAGCTGCTGCTCATATGGGGAATCTTGTGTTTGGTCTTCAGGCACCTGCATTCCACAATGGTTATTAAAACATTCTAATAATCTAGCATAATATCTATCAACAGTTTCACCTTCTTGTTGGATGCATTGATTAATGCAAGTCCAGTCTGCCCTAGGCTTCCATTTCTCAGAGATTCGGTCTGTCAGACCTTTCACTCTGTTATCCAGCTCTGCGTTGCTATGTGGGAGTGGCTTGTGTTCTGTGTCACAGGGATTCCAGTTGCCACTGATCATGTGCCAATCTGGACCTACGATTTGTCTGACTACTTTTTTACTTCTCCATTTAAATGATAACTCAACCTCATGCCCTGTAAGTCTAAAATTAACTTTTGGATGGGGAATTCCCTCTGTGGCTTTCCGGATATCTTCCGGTGTCCACGGTCTATATACCAGGAGAGTTGGGTCCTTCCCTTCCTGTCCTGCCTGAGGATTTGGTACTTCTATGAGTGGACATATCTCTTCTTCACTCATAGCTCGTGAATTTTTATTTATTTGATATAACTCAATATCCCCTCTTAAGTTATGTGTTCGAGACCTAGTCTCGATGGGATCTCTGACAAACGGTTTTGGTTTCGCAGGGACAGCCGGGTATAGTGGAGGTGGACCAGCTTGTCCACTCGCTTCATATTCTGGTAAGGGAAGCGGAGGAGGTGGAGGTGCTGATGCTATTACCAAGTTATTATCCTCTTTATCTAAAAACATTGCTTTGAATGATTACTCTTTTGTTCCCTACGGTTTGCTTCCTCAATCCACCTGTGTGCCTGAGGGATGCCTAATTGACGTTGCTTTTTTACCTGACCTTTTGCATCAGTTTTCAGCTGTTTGACAAGTTTAATAAGTGAGGATTTTTCTAATTTGCCATCAAATTCATATTTATTAACCCATTTTGTATAGTACCTAACATTGTCGGCATGTTGTAATAGCATATATTTTGCATCTTCAGTTAATGGCGGACCTTGGGATATTTTTGTGCACTTATTTCCCATTTTATTTTAACCTTTGAGCTGTTACGTAACCCTTCTTATTTTTACGTGGTACCACGATTTTTCTTCTTCACAGTTTATCTAGAATAACTGTCTACCTATTCTGTTTCCCTGATCTATGACAAGACAGCAATCTTTCTGTCCCTGATCTGCACAAGACAAATCTCCTGACAGACAATGCACATCAAGTCCCTGATCTAAAATGGAAAAAGGTAAATCTCACCTTACCTGAGCCTCCGTGATCGATCGTCTGGCTCGAGGAAAAAACGTTAACTCGTCCTCCAGTCGCAGATCAGAATAGTGGCTGGCCTCTTTTGAACGACAATTTAGTCGGAGGTCTTTCAGCGCAGAAGAACCATTTTAGTCGGAGGTCTTTCAGTGCAGAAGAACCAATGTGGTTTCTTCCCAGTACGGTTTCATGCCACCTGGCCCATCTGACCTGAGGCGAAGTGAGAGTTTCCGGTCCGAAGGACCAATCTGTCAAAGGAAAAAACAACTTCAAAAAGATCAATACACGGCAGGTTCAAGTTAAGGCACTTTAATCTTGCAGCAAGGAGACAAAAACGTGCCAATACAGAGTTTGTCTAACTAGAATCGGAAGTGAAGCCATTCTTATACATTTCTTACAAAACATTGCCTACCAAGCTGACGTAACAAATCATAAGTTCTTACAATATTATTTCATAGCAGCTGTTTGTTCATGATTTTCTGCTGACACCGAAAAAACTTCCTAAGAAAAACAATGTGGCCTTGATGACCACTGGTCAGATACAACTTCTCACTATGCAATGTTACCATTCAAGGTACTATGGCTAATTTGAGCACAAAGCAAGTACAGATTATAGTTCATTTCTTCAAGCAGTCTTTGTTCAACTGTATATATCTTTTCTGCAGCTGTGAGTGTTCTCATAACATGAACAGAGCTGATTGTTCAAGTTCAATAACATTATAGAAAACAGTATTGTTCTATTCATTATTTTCCTGACCTAGCAGATAATCACCTGCTTCTCAGTATATTTCCAAAAGGCATAAACATGAATTTTGCTGTGCTAGCAAATACTAGGTCAGAGAGCATCTTGCAGTTTCAGAAAGCATATTGCAGTTTGAAAAGCATCTTGTAGTTTCATACAAAACTAAGCTGTACATAAAATAGAATGAAATGTGTTAACCCTTTTAGCTTCTAATAAGCACTAAACATATACATTAATACATATTTTTCTGACAATATATATATATATATATATATATCTATATCTATCTATCTATCTATCTATCTATCTATCTATCTATCTATCTATCTATCTATCTATCTATCTATCTATCTATCTATCTATCTATCTATCTATCTATCTATCTATGTATATATCTATCTATATATCTATCTATCTATCTATCTATATATATATGGGTCTACCTGATCACACCGACACGCTAAAACACAGACAATGAAATCACAGACACCACAAAACCGAAAGTTCAAAAACACGAAACTTCACATGCCCGACAAACCACAATCCTGACAATCAACAAACAAAACAAATCCCCTGTCCAAAAAGCACACACACAACACAAGCACACCAAAAACCTTACAAATCTACATTAAACCTTACATACACAACTATCTATGCACTATTAACCCAAACCCTAACCCTAAGGTCCGCCACTATCGCACACTCACCTAACCCGCGCCCTAACCCTAACTCACTTAACCCGCCCCTAACCCTACAGTCTGTCACTATCACACACTCATCTGACCTGCGCCCTAAACCTAACTCACTTAATCCGTCCCTAACCCTAACCCCACACTTACCTTAACATGTCGGTGTTCTCAGCATCAGGATTTTCAACTGTCGATCATCTCCATTGTCGATCTTCCGGTGTCGGTGTTCTCGTCGTCGTCGTTTTGCAGTTTCAGCGTTATGAGGTAGACCGATATATATATATATATATATATATATATATATAGACTGATATATATATATATATATATATATATATATATATATATATATGTAGACATACACACACATATATATATATATATATATATATATATATATATATATATATATATATACATATTTAAATACATTTTCCCTACTGTTGAATGAATAATATTATATTAATATTATTATTAATATGAATAACTATATCTATATATGGAGTGCATTCAGACATCGGATCCACACTCTGAACTTCCTTCCTCCACATCTGAATTGTTCTGCCTTGCTACAAAATAGAGCATCACATGTGGACAAAGCCTGACATTAGTGGAGGATATATGCGGACAGATTGTAGATATGCCTATTACAAAGATATGAAGTTTGTGCATGATATATTTCACATTACCATGACTGTTCTGAAGGTGATGCGGTCTGAAACTCATTTGCCTGTCATGACTTCATTACTTCCACCTTCAGTTATTTGCCAGACTAGTATAGATGCTTGGAGGAACAGAACAAACAATATGATCGCTTACATTTTGACACTTTGTACAGATCTGCACAGTTGGCAGGTATGGTCCACTGCCCACAGGGCCAGATGCTATGTCCATAGCAGTTGTTCAGTAGGACATCATTACAGGAAGTCTTGATGGAACATATAAATCTTTCAACATCATCTATCCCATTAGTACAGAACAAGTACTGCATTCAACTACATGCTGACATGTTTCACATACCTGTTTTATTATTGTGCTCTCTTCTTTGAACCATTTAGATGTCTTCCTTGTTTGGTTTGTTTGTTTGTTTTTAGAATTATTTTTGTTGTTTAGTATTAGTTTTGTTATTGCTTTTTTTTTATTTCTCTCTCTATCTATATCTCTCTCTCTCCACTACAGGGATCGAGCTGGTTTGAATAGGTTGCAGCATAGCTTTTGTAGGTGATGCTCATAGATTCATAGGTTCATAGGGTGGTACTAGGCTATCGGCCCTAGGGCCTATACAAAGCTAGCCATAACAATTCTCTGGCTATTTCTTCCCATACTATTTACTTCCCTGGACCCCTGTCTAGCAGGGCAACTGACGATAGGTGATGGCCTCTGTACCAGTTGGTGTTCCCCATTTGCTAACTACATGCAGCCAGCTGAGTAGTTCTTCAATAGCCAATGTCATAACAGCCCGCTACTATAAATGACTATATCATGTGAACATTGTCCCTTTACCTTTCCTGTATGGAAGGCATCCTTCCTGTGTGTGGACAGCGGTGTTACAGACAGCAAGTAGCAATACCTTTTACAACAGGACTTGTGGACACAGGCCAACTACATGTTTCTATAAGGTTCCAGACTTAGGGACAGTGTGTGAGTATTGCTGTTATATGCATTGAATAATATAGTTTTACAGGGTTTGTGTGTACAGGTTTACCTTCATAATGTTGATCACGTTATGGTCGACCCCGCTTCCGGTGATACCGAACTGCGACTCTTCAAAATGTCGAACACCAAATTTCTGAACAACAAAATCTCTCCCCCTTTTTGACCCATGTTAGCACTGGTGTGGAGGTGTGGCATGGTCAGAAATGTCGAAATTCGAAGTTTTTTCGACATTTGAAAGATTTCACGGTTCTGGATTTGCGGAAATGGTTCGGTGATGTGGCCGGTCAATTATATGTGATCAACAGTATGAAGGTAAACCGTGTGTACATGCTAGTTTTGCATGGAATGCAGTCTGTCTGCATAGCTCTCAACTGTGGGCCTATCCACACGATGGCCAGAGGATTGGCTGTTATGTTTTGTCTGTTCCCCACACAGGTCTTGTCCCTGACACATCAGTGCCATTCTCTCCGTTGATTGCTGTCAGTACATGGTAGCATCCGTTTGTGTTTCTGACTTCATATTTCTGAGTAAGGGTATGTTGCAACCAATCCTGTAACACCAGCAGCTTTCATAGTGTATAACAGCAATATTTCAAATATGGCCCTGTGTTTCAGCCTCTGTCCTCTACCTATATACCAGGCTTTGTCCAGATGTCATACAGTAAGAGGTTGATAGGTAATGGCCTATCATTATTTAGTGCTGACATTCCTGCTATCATTCCAGTGATGTTGTGGACTCCCACACAAATTGTGGGATAAGGTCAATATATATGAGGGCTACTGCTGGACAAAACATGTGTGACCCTGTACAGTCCGGAGGTCAGTGTAAGGAGAACACTCTGTTATATGGCCTTGCAAGACATTTTATGGGGGAGGGGTGTTAAATGTTTTTAACCTAGGCTGTTACAACATGTGAGGGATGTCAGTAGTAAGAAACATTAAGGTATATGGCTGTACATTTTCATACGTTTCACCATGGGAACAGTGGTGGGCTAGAGCTTACTGTCTTACACACAGTTATGTTTGTTAGTGTGATAGTGATGTTTTAAGTTAAGTATTGTTATGTAACAGATACATTTACATTGTGGCAACTAATACTTTTCCGCCTAGGGGTTGAGTACAGTGTGTAATTGGAGGCTGTTGAACTACATCTGTAAATGTTGATTGATTCTTATCTTCAAGGCAAGTGTGCTTTTTTACTGTTGTACTACTTGAAGGCTTTAGCCTAGACAGCAAAATATGCAATGTTTTGCAGATTACTGTATCATATGCTTTGATTGAGAGTTGCATTAATCAGTTCTTATGTATTTCGAATACCTAACTGCTATAAGAAATGGCATAAACAACTGAAATAGTACACAAATAAACATTTCTATGTATGCAAAATTGTGTGTGGTGTCCTGTCCTTTGCATTGTGTGTGGGTATGTGTTTCATGCAATAATTCTCATTTGTAGAAAATAATCAGACACTGACCATTTGAAAAGTTGGCAACTGTAGGAATAATGGCTGTTTGATATGCTGTGCACCCTCTATATATACTCTTTTTATATATATCTATAAGTACTTATATATTTATATGTGTATGTATGTGTATGTATGTGTATATATATATATATATATATATATACATCTATATATATATATATGTATTATATATATATATATATGTATATATATATATATATATATATATATATATATATATATATATATATATATGTGTGTGTGTGTGTGTGTGTGTGTGTATGTGTGTATGTATCATTGGAATGTTTAGTGCTTCCACATTGCACATTCCTTATGGTACTGTTCTGCATGATATGTTAGAGAAATCATTCTGCTATCTTGCAACTGAGATGGTTTGCTGATAATGTGTTGTGGCTATGTTGTGTAGGGTCCTGGGTTCAAGACTTACAAGTGCTTGTTGTTGTGTTGCAAGGCAGATCAGTTCAGCTGTGGAGGAATGAATAATGGTAATAATTAAAAGAGTTCCCTCTTTTGGGCCCATTAACAGTGCCTTTGGTCAGATGTTTTGCAGTGAGAGGTTCAGAGTGTGGATCCAATGTGCGAATGAAATACATACATCTTTATATATATATATATATATATATATATATATATATATATATATATATATATATATATATATATATATATATATATAGGTCTACTTCAGAATGTCGACCATTCAGAATGCCGACTTTCATATGGCTGACACCATATGATCGACAGTCCAAAATACTGACATTCTGAAATATCACAATTTACCTACCTGTAAACACAGTAAAACTGTGTTATGCAGGGGGGCTTGCCCCATTCTACTTAAATATTCTCACTCCGAGATCACAGTACAGTGCAGGAAAGGGGAATCTCACAGTCCATCACTGTAGCGGGATCTCCGCTATCATTTGTTGGCCTTTCAAATGTTCGCTCATATGGTGTCGGCCATATGAGTTTCAAACATTTGAAAGCTGAAACAAATGAAGGGCTCCCATATATATATATATATATATATATATATATATATATATATATATATATATATATATATATATACATATACATACATACATCTACATGTATAAATACATTTACCCCACTGTTGATTGACTGTGCTGCATGATATGTGTGAGAAAACATCACATTTATGTACAGATAAAGTGGCTTAGTGGTAAATTGCTGTGGCTATGGTGTGCAGGGTCCTGGCTTCAAGAATTTCAAGGGATGATTATTTTGTTGCTGGGCAGAACAAGGACTGTTGGATACATAGTGATTAAGGCACTTTTAAGCAGTTGTAAGTGGGTTTGTGTGGCGGTAAGCAATATTAACTTCCAGTTAAATAAGCTTACAGTTAGCCTGAAAGTGCTTAGTCTGTGTAGGCATTGCTTAGTGCCATGCAAACAGGCTTAAATCTGCTTACTGCAGCTTAAAAGTGCTTAGTCCTGCTTACTCCCGAGCTAATGTATTTAAAAGAAAAGAAAATAAGGGAGATAGAAAAGTGGTGAAAAAGGAGACATGTGGAGAGAAACACAATAGGAAAAGTAGCTAGGGATGTGCAGGATGGGTGTAGGGAAGGTCCATAGCTGTCCATTTCTTCTACAGCAACATCTGTGCATATATATACTTAATTTGGAGGTAGAGTTGGACATTCAAACCCCTGAGAGAGGAGTGAGGACAACAATAATGTGTTGTGAAGCCAATTAGACCAGATTACATGTGTCCAGTGGACATGTGTGCAAAATGGACAGCTATGTATGAGGCAAAAAAATTTTTTTTTGGGAACAGATTGCCCTTTTTTTAAGGTGAGAGTGGGATGCTGGAGAATGATATTAGGTATATTTGGGGAAGTATGTTGGGTAGGAATAGAGACAAAACAGACAAGACAGCATACAGGAGCAGTATATGACACATGTGGGGGGTAAACACCTTGGACGGAGGGGGTGTTTGGAAATCAGAAGCCTATTAGCCCCCAAATGGAAACAGTGGGATGGAGGTCCCCAGCCATTGGCAGTCACCATTGCACTTTCACAGCCCCAAAGATGGCTGTGCTGGGGCTGAGCAGGAGGGGCAGCCTGAACCTCTAAACGTGTCATGTGGCCCTCAAGCTAGCATAGCAGATCTCCAAACTCCCTTCAGTGCTCACTACGCACCAATCCCTGGACCTGACTTCTGGTGACAGGATCCTGTCTGCGCCCACTCCTGGGAGGGACAATCCTCATCTCCTGAGGCAGTTCTACCCAAAGGTGGTGCAGACCAGTGGACAAGGAGGTCCTGGGGTGGGTCCCAGATGTGCTGGGGCCTGGTGCCATGACCAGATGAGGTGGGAGAGGTGGGTCCACTGGGACCGGCCTTCCCAAATGTGCTATGGTGTTGCAGTTTTAAAACATATGTGAGTTTGTAATAGTCAGCACAATCCAGGATTAGTTATAACAGCATGCACAGATATTTCCATTAACCCAAAACACCAGATTTGGAATAGTTCCATAGCAAGCAGAACACATGCATATATGGAACCACAGTGGCCATTACAATGGCATGCAGGTTACATTGATAGCAACAGGCCACCATTGATAGTATTTCAATATGGAATATTAATAGAAATGCATTTCAATATTTATTGAACAATAAGACATATGTCCCAGCAGTAGGTTTGTTGTAAACATACCCATTGATTTGTCTATTTAGATTACTGTTACAGATATGGTGGGTGGAGGGAGATGTTAATTAACAACTTACATATCCTTGTAGTACTCACAACTTTAATGATCATTGCTGTAATCATTACTGTACAGGAATTATTACTATACCCTATGGCCTTGGTTTGGGCAGTGGTATGTTTGTACACAGTGTATACTTCAACTGTCTTATAGCTAAATTCTACATCTCTTACCTGTTAGACCTGTGGAGGGAATGTTTGTTAACACTACCTGACTGTTTCTACACATATTCCTAGATTCTGTGTTAATATTATGCACATACCTCTCAATCTCTTAATGAACACACTCTGAACAAAGCTTGGCAACATCGGGGTACAGACAGGGCCACATTTTTAATATTGCTCTCATAAACTTGGAGAGTTGCTAGAGTGACAGGATTTGTTATAATATACATTTTCTGAACATTTTGTGGTCTGAAAATCAAATGTATGTCATTATTTACTGACTACAATTCTGAGATCATCCCACTGATTTGCCAGGGGGACAGAGGCACAGGCAGAAAATATGAGCTAATTATCTGGACATTCTGAAAAAATTCTGTACAGTCGAGAGGTATGATTATGCATACAGCTTACTACCACTCCCTGAATTCAAACCATGGCTGTGTCTGCTAAAAATACAGTAATTTAAGTTTCAGCAGAGTGCACTATTTGGATACTGTTGTCTATTTCTTTGGTGTTTTCTGTCTAAGTCTTTCTTGCCTGTACAATCTGACCTTATAATTACAACAGTCTTATACAGACATTCCTAGACATATTTTTATGTAACACAGTGTGGGTATCAGTGGTTAACACAACATTACTATTCAGAGAATGCAACAATAAATGCCGTACAATACCAGAGTAAACACAACCAGTCCAGGATTTAGAGCTTTATTGCCAGGCAGTTACAGTTGTATTTAAATATGAGCTATGTGGGACTATTACTGTCATATTGTCTGGTTTATTCAGTACAACCCATACACAGTTTATATACTGCCAGGTGACTTTCTACTACTTTATTTTTATTTGGTATGACTACTACAAGCAGGATTGTTACTCACCAGCCTCGCAACGCAGCCTTTGCAACCTACTAGCATGGGCTTCCTGATTCACAACCTACTCAGCTGTAGCTGTAAAGGAAATAGAGAAATATTTAGGCATACCTAACCATCATATACACAGGCTGGACATTAATACATAGTTATTGGTATGAGTACTTACACACTGCTGGCACATCACCCCTCTGTCTTGCTTCTTGGACCCACTCATCCAAGAGCTCCCTCTTTCTCCGCTTCAATTCGGCATAGTGGTGCCAGACCTGCTCACCAGTCTGAGGGATACCAGTGGCACTGTTGAGATCTTGGGCGAGGTTGTCCCAGGCGTCTGCTTTATATTAGGAGCCTTGGTACTGGCCCTGCAGCAGTGTCTCATCATGGCTTTGTACCAGGAGTCCTACCATGACCTTGGACTCCTGTATGCCCCAGCACTGCGCACGGAAGCCCATGCTCTCACCAACTCCTGCCATACTGCCTACAGTGGGAAGCTGCAACCAGTTATGAACTGTATTCCCACCTGTGGGGTTTAAATATGGCCGATTTCCTACCCTTTTCCATGATTGGATGGTTTTGAATATGCTGAGCTAAGCTACAGGCAAACCTGCTTAGCTAAGGTTGGCAGTGCTTAAAGGGGCAGGTTCAGCACTGCTTACAAATGGGCAAATCCACTTAGCTAGGCTACTCATTGCTTAGCAGTCATATTTACACAATGCTTACACCTGGTAAGCAGAGCTGTGCAATGCTTAGCATTGCTTATTTTTCATTTTATAGACTATCTGGTGTATGGCATTGATTCATCATTCATTACATATTATAAATTTGTTTACTGTCCCTGACATCCCCCAATGTGCTTTCATTACATTTATTCATGTGTGACTATACTGTATGGGGCACTTGTGTTTATATGGGGGTTTCGCAACTTTATTAAAGTGACACCTCACATCTGGACCTAATACAGTACTCTGGTTAACAAATATATATTATTTAGTCGCTAATTATAAAAATAAATGTTTATGTGTTGCTTTCACATGTAAAATGCATATTAGTTATAGTGAGGATCAAACCTGGAATGGCTGCTTGCAAAGCGTACTCTCTAACCACTACACTATTAAAATACCATTTATGCTGAATGTCTCTTGCTATTTAACTTCTTGTGCTGTTTAAGCTGGACTAAGTGTAGCTAAGCAACGGGTACACCGATGCAGCTATGCTTAAACTTTATCACATTTATAAAAAAAAAAAATATTTGCTGTGTTATTTTATTTGTGCCCTTTAGAATATCCCTGTTAATGCTGAACCTGTTATTCTATCAACTTTCTGCTTTGTGGGACGTTTGTCCCTTTTGACTTTGTCCACATTCCTTACTCTAATGGGTTGGGAGGTGTGCACTATGTGCTTATGCTACATGTGTTATTCTGACAACATTTGTCTTGGTTGGGAAGATTGTCCCTTATGGCTTTGACCAAATTTGTTATCCTGACAGGTTGGGGGTTTTATGAGTGTTATCACTCATTTTAAATTGCCGAAAGGCAATTCTGGAGTGCAGGGGGTATGTATATTGTGAGAGCTCTGTTCTCACACACACCCCCTGTGTTTATACACAGAACCATGTCATTTTTAGAGCATGGCAGCACACCTTCATACATATGCATAGTGCGCTGCCGTGCTGAATAGGAATGGTCCCTCGTGTGCAGGAATAACTTATTCCTGCACTGCTGCTTGCTGAATCCCAGGGAATTTCTTTATGCAGTATTTTTTTTTTGTATTGATAAGTGCATTTATTACTTGTTATCTTTGCAAGGTAGCCCAGGTTATGGCTGAAAAAGGTCCCATGACAAGTTCACTTTCTTGGTTAACAAAGTATAAATAAATCCAAATTGGAAAAAAGGGGGGGTGAATATGACAAAAATAATTAAGAAACTAGTAAAGCATCATTTATTACAGAGAAAAAAACATCACACTGAAGGCATTGGGAAGTAGTAGTTAGACTTACTTTAGACTCCTTTCCAGTAGCAGTTGTCACCTGTACACGATACAGCAAGGATCATTTACTGCAGCGAGATTTTTCACATTTCAGCACGAGAGTGTGGGGGAAGGTCTGTCAATTATATTAGAATTACAAAATAATTCCTTTACAAAAGTCTTCTATTTACCTATTTTCTTTTCCTGGAAGTAGCTTACAGTTATTTGTAGCATATAATAAGTTCTGACAGATCCATAAATGAGGGTCAGGGAAACGTAGAAGTAGATCTGTTACAGAAGGTGTGTTAGATGACAGTGCTTCTCCTTCCTGCCATTTTATCTTAATGGCATGAGAAAACAACACGACTTCCTTATGTCTAGCATGACTCATACAAAGAGGATTTGAAATTTATTCTGGGAAGAATTCATGAAAGCAAGAAAACAAGATTACATTGCCAATGCAGGCCCATCATCTGCCATTTTGTGGGAAACAAATTAACATTGTAAAATGAGCATTTGGAGTGATTTTAGGGATTTAAAATTGCTTGGAAAACAAATATACAATAAAAAAAACATGTTTTTGATCTAAGGTGGAGTTTTCCTTTAAATTCTTTAAACCAATTAAACTGGCTTAAATTGCACAACTACCTAACCTATTCTGAAGGCATTGCTCTCCCAATCAGCATCCTAATTAACAGATCCTTAAAAGAGTCATATGTACCCAAACTTTGGCATTCAGCCTACATTCTACCTCTTCACAAAGGAGGCAAAAACAGCAATATTTCCAATTTCCGCCCCATTGCCCTACTCTCGCCAATATCAAAAATTCTAGAAAAATGTGTCCACCACCAACTTATGCCTTTCTTAACTCAGAACCACCTCCTAACACCCACCCAACACGGCTTCTGCCCTGGCCACAGCACCATTACTGCCTTACTATCCTTCTTAGAAACAGTCAATCGAGCCCGAGATTCTGGACTACTAGTATCCACAGTACTGCTAGATCTTTCTAAAGCTTTTGACACCATCTCCCATAAACACCTTCTATTTCTTCTCACCAACCTTTATCTCTCCCCTAATACTCTATCCTGGTTCTCTAGTTACCTATCAGACAGATCTCAAGCTGTCAGATGGAAGAACTCTACCTCATCCTTCTTGCCAACACCCACCGGCGTTCCCCAGGGGTCCATCCTCGGACCCATGCTTTTCAACATCTTCATAAATAACCTTCACACTGTCATCCCTGACACAACAGTTATCCAATACGCTGATGACTCTACCTTAGTATGCGCCACCTCTAACCTTCCTGAACTACTGACTAAAACCCAAATAGCTTTTTCCACTACTGAGAACTGGATGCACCAAAACCATCTCTCTCTCAATTCTAATAAATCTAAAATACTTCTTTTCCCTCCCTCCAGGGCTTTCTCTTTTGACAAAAATGCTTTCAAAGTCCTAAGCCAAACCAACACTGCTATAGAAGTGGTCCCTTCTGCAAAACTCCTTGGCATTACCATAGACGGACACCTTAAATTCGATATCCACATACAACAAAACATAAAGAAAACCCACCAAAAGCTAGGTATGCTCTATAGGAATAACCACATTCTCTCTAACTCCTCTAGGAATAACTTAGCAACTACCTACCTTCTACCTTCTTTACTATATAGAGCCCCTCTTCTAACTAACCTGTCTTCTTCCCACACCTCTTAACTCGAAATTTGCTATAATAAGATCTCTAAATTTGCAACTAAATCCAAAACCTCTACTCACCACTGCCTTACCCTACAATCTCTGAACTGGCTAGAACTCTCTAACCACCTAGACTATCTCCAACTAACCACCGCTCACAAATTAATATTCTACCCAGATAAATGCCCAGTCTTAACAATCATCCTTCCCCCATACATCCCAAATAGATCTCTGAGATCTGAATACCAAAATTTAATCTCTATCCACAAACCCAAATGTCCTGCAGGCCAGCTCCTTCTCTCTTTCTCTCTAGGCAAGAAATGGAACTCTCTCCCTCCTTCACTTAGGACTATACCAAACTCAGAATCCTTCAAGACCCAACTTTTCTCATAGCTGTCTTCTAAACGGAAATGTTTCTGCTTTCACCCTATGTAAATTCAAGGGAATTTCCCCATTGAGCTCTCTATTCTCCTTGCTCCACTCTACTCTCAAACTATTATTTTCTATTCTCCTAAAACAAACTTAAGCTAACATTTTCTGATTAAGCAATTTCTCTCCCTTGACTCCAAGTATGTAAATATTGTAAATATCAAGTAACCTCAGATCCTTATATTACAGACAGTAGAAACTTGCTGCTCTGAATGGAAATACCTGTAAACTGTGTTCTCTATTATCTTTAATTGTGTTTATGATGTGCATTTTATGCATTTGCATTTCCAGACTGTATGAATTTTATACATGTATTTTACCTTTAACATTATGTAACCTTTATTGCATCATATTGCTTATGGAGCTTTTCTCCCCGGGCCTCCACTGAAAATGGGCACGTTCTGGCCCAGTGGACTTCCCCGGTAATCAAACTGAAAATAAATAAATAAATTCATAACTAACTACAGCACACACAAACTCATTTATCATCCAGGAAAATGTCCTGCACTAAATAACATATTACTGTATACTGTCCACAAAGGGACCTCCATTCTAGTAACAAATTCTTACTACTCACAAATAAGTGAAATAATGTTGCAGGAGACTTGCTCTACTCCTAGTATGTTGCTAATCTCTGGAATAGCATCCCCACACAAGTAAAACGCAAACAAACTCAATAGCCTTAAACTACTACTTAAACAACATCTTAACCAATCCTACCCTGCACATGATCATCACCAGGTTAAGACTTTGTGTTCACCATATGATACTCTTCAAATACTCTCCTTAAACAGAATACTCTCAATCTCTCACTGAAATGATAAAACAATTTTAAACATAACTGCTGGATGTTGCATGTGGGCTGTTTCTTTAGTAACCTCTACCTCTGTAAAACCTTAGAATGTATAAATGTAACTAGAGTATGTATATAAATGTGGATAGAAATGTAACTACTCTTTATTTAAATGGAACCAAGTATAATGCAAAAACAAATATAGCTTTTCTCCCCGGGCCTCTGGTGAAAAGAGGTATTACCCAGTTAGATTTTCCCAATAAACAAAGATAGATAGATAGATAGATAGATAGATAGATAGATAGATAGATAGATAGATAGATAAATAAATACATATATAAATAAATAAATAGATGGGTTGCAATTAGGATTAATAATTCCAAAGGCAGGGTATTCTTAAGTAACCTGTATGGAGCCATTGCTGATGAATCATTCCAAGGCAGAGAGTTTTAAAATGCACTGATACCTTAATGAGATGGGGATATGCAATCCAGATATGGACAGGCCTCTCAAAGAAAGGTCAGACTACCATATGTAACCAAATGTTTTTGTAATTTTATTAAATATTTCCATTTATCTGATACATGGAAAACATTATTCCATATAATTTAGACTACCCTTTTTTTGCCCCAACCACTGGCATTGCACATATGCTTTGCGACTGTTTAGTGAGCCAACAGATACTCCACATGGTCTTCATAACTGAGATGTAAATCTACTTCATTATCAGATCAATGTTATCTATCTGGAGATATGTAGTACACACACACACTCTCTCATTCCATGCTTCCCTGGAAGCATGACTTGGTCATGTTAATTAACAATTTTAATAAAGCATTTCTTTAAAATGTCACCAAATCTTATTGGACAGAATAAACAGTGCATGGCAGTTAAAGGACTACCCACAGGAAAACTTTAAAATGACAATTAAATGCACTGTACAATATAATAGCAGAAATTATATAAAATTTTGAAACTCACACGAAACTTTCTCAATCACCATATCAGCAGAGTAAATGTAGTGAGGTCCTGTCAGTATAGCAACTTCCAAAACATAAAGACTGCTTGGATCTCAAGCATTCTTTCATATCTGACAGATTAAAAAGATTGAAAACATTGCAGTAGGACTGAGGTATAATGCTGGCAAAAGTATTATCACAGAAAATTAAAGAAAAATTGTGTGAGCTTGTCATTGCAGCACTGTATGATAACATTAGCAATGTTCTCTTTATATTTAATACTATTATGCGTGCTTAATATGGCCATATGTATATCTCACTCACTAGGGCCACCTTACAGGATACTAACTCCTTCTTGAATAATCTGTATCTATCCCACAATGCATCTCTCGTAGTATGGCACACTTGAACAAGAAAATCATCCTGGTAAAAAATAATAATGGCACTAGAGCCTTCTTGTTTCCCCATTCCAGATTTATCCCAAATGGATTCCACAAAATCTTTAACAACTTCATATGTGACCCTCTTTTACTCTTTTTAATAATGTGATTGACAACGGAAAACTTCTCCAGGGTTCCTGGAACAAGTAGAATGCCACTATGGAAACAACTAAGACAAGAATTTTCACTAGTAGAAAAGTATTCAAAAGGGATTGCTTATCAAAAAATATTAGAAAGATAGACAATAAAATCAATGCAAAGCATTACATCAGATTAGGATTTACTTTACTGCATCTCTAATAACTAAAGTTATAAGCATTGGTGGGAAAATAATATAACGTGTGCAGAAAAAAAATACAAAATTCATTTATGACCCAAAACAAGTTTTATAGGAAAATGAGAAAGAAAGCAACAACAGTAATAGCCCCACACAAAATAAGAGAAATAAATAAATTATGCAGCAGTATCTAATAAGATGCTGTGGAACATAACAAAAATACTGAATAGACAGATCAGGTAAAATTTCCATAAAATGCTATCATAGAATATATGGAACTGAATGAAATAATGAGAAATAGAATGAAGTAGCTAAGAGTGAAACATCTTATTGGTGTCATTGGGTTTTCTACTTTTGGACCTGCCACTTTTAAGCACCCAACAATGCTTCTGTTCTGAATTTACAGTGTGTGAACTGAGGTGAACCACACCTCACTCATACAAATGGCTGACATCAGGAAAGCACCATGCAGTAAAAATACTTTGTTATAGTTTCCCTAATCTTCACCAGGGAAACTGTACCATGTTGAGAACTCTTGGACACTTTACCCTACCATCCCCACTCCCATGTTGGGCCTGCCCATCTTTTGCCAGCCCCTCAGATGTCTAACCAGGTAATAAAACTCAGATCACCTAGACTATAGTGAGGGCATTACCCCTCTATATCATGGCATTGTCTTAGCCTTTCATACAAATTACTAACATTCTTGACTAATACTGAACTAGTTATAAAAAATGTAAAGCTATATTCCAGTTTAAAATGATCTTGCAAGCCAATGTAAAACTATTGACCAATAACGTGCATTCTAACAACATATAAACTGCATACTAGAATTAATACAGAGTTTATAGTCATTTAGCTAAAAATTCATTCATGAAAATAGATATGAAAGATAATTTAAAAAAAATCATACAGAACCAAAGTTAATTTTTACTAAAAAAAGCTATTTATGCAGTTTTGGCATGATTGACTGCCTCAAAAAGAGGATCAGTTGGAGAGGTAAACAAGAATTAAATGACAGATGAAAAAACATTGCGTGACAAGATTATACATTGTTTGCTCTGAAAAGGTATGGGCCTCCCTGAAATTTACTATATGTATAGGTCTGCATTATGAGACTATACACATTTGCTGTTATCATTAGTTTCAGATATAGTGAATGTTCTAAGCCACGCTGAAAGCAAGTACAAGTTGAAATCCTTGCTAGCAGAAGCATCTTGGAAAGGAATGGGTATGGAAATCAGGAGAGAAGTGGACCAAGAAAAGTATAGAGAAAAAGAACAGGCTAATCATGACAAGAAAAAAAATGAAAGTAAATTAGAAAGCTCACAACCACAGTGTCAAATATATATAGAACTGCTGGGACAACTACATGTTGATTAAAGAAATGATGTGTGACTAGTGAAGGAAAAGTGAATTTAAACCAAAAGATGAAAGGTTAACAATGTGAGTACAAGACAGTAGATGAAGCACGTGTTGGTTTGCAAAATCTATAGAAACGTGGTAAATACAGAGCAAAATAGGTTCTGCAGTATGGAACTAGAAGCAGCTACACAACTTTTTGCTGGCTGCGATATAGTTATGGCTGAGGGTTTATAAACTGTGTGGCAGAATAATGTGTCAAGATTGTTACAATGACAATTGTGTAAATACTCCAAGATACAAGCAGTGAAAAATTATTGGAAATATGAACCCCAAAGAATAACTGAAAAAGAAAAAGTACTGACCATATGAGATCACCCAATTCCAATAGTCAAGGACTTTGAAGCAAGAAAAACAGATGCTGTAATCAAAGAACAAAACATGGGAAAACAACATTAATTATTGCAATAGCTATACCTAGTGACTACAGTATATTGTGTACCAAGAGACAAAAAGTTATAAATTACCAAATATACAAACATAAACTAGTGGAATAGAAGCATCCTTAAAGCACTCATATAATTTCAAAAATAGTAGGACCAACTAGAATAAGAATAAAGAATTGACATTTGTATCTAAATATGGCTGCTAGTGCATGTAACTGTACAGGAACTATAGTAGAAGGCAACTGTGCATATATTGCAGGTACTAAGAACTGCTATCCTGGCAAACATAAAAGATTGAATCAATAATAATTTCATTAACTTTAAATGTATGCTAGATTAGGAATGGGGTTCACCTGCGTTATGGTATAAGATAAAATAAACAATTGGACAAAAAAGTAAAATAAAACATTAGGAGAAGTTAAACAAAGGAAAATTTTAGGTAGACTCTATTGGAAATATAGGAATCAATAGATGGAGTACAACAAAAAAAAAAAACAAAGACAAGAAAAATCCAAGGGACCAAGCCGAAGTGACTGAAATAACTACATTAATTGTATGGAGTGCTTTCGTTCAAACATGTAGAATTTCATCAGAGTAACTGTGCTAACTGCTGTAAGTAGTATATGAAGGTATGTAACCCAATTAAACATACATTAATAGTAAATAAACAATGAATCAATAAAACATGTCCACAATCATTAAAACTACAAGTTAAAATACATACAATTAATAATAAAGTTAGCAATATTAACAAAACAAATATCTATACAATAGACCCCAAACCCTGGATAAATTATAGATTCATATCTGTAAATTTAAGCACACTGCTGATAGAAATGACTTCATTAAGACCAGGATAAACACTAGAGTTAAGGCTGAGCTGCCACTTCATCTCACAGAGCTCCAACAAAATGTTGGAATCCCCCCTCCTCTTGGATTAAGTTGTACAAAGCCTACAATAAAAAAAATCTAAATTTCTTAAAGTCAGTACAATCTAATGTAGGGTTCATATTATGTTATCAAAACTTTAAAAGTTCGAAAGCTATATGGTCGAACCCATATGTTCGAACTTTTAAAATATGAAAAAATGACAGAAAGAAAAAAACAGAAAAAAAAACAACCTAATGGTTGTAAGCAGGGGGGCAGGGCCCCCTGCACCCCCCGCTCTTTAAATATACCAACTCAGAGACCATACTACAGTGCAGTAAAGGGAAATCTTCCCTTTCCGCATTGAATGGAGATCTCCATTAACATGTTCGAACTTTTAAAAGTTCAACAACGTAATAGGGAACCATCTAAAGTATGCTTATACAAGGCCTTTACAGTATTTTCCTTTTTTAATGTTATATTAGTGTTACTAAATTCTGTCTTTTAATTTTTGTTTAGTTTTCCCTATGCAATAAGCAGGATAGGAAACCAGGTAACTATGTACACCACCACAGAAGAATCACAGCTCCCTCTACAAATGCAGGGAAAGGTCCTATCAGACCCTTCAACTGAAATATATAACCTTTCGTGAATGTAACAACATTGTTTGCAATGGCCACATTTACCCATGTATTTATGCTTACCTGGAGGAATAATATGTTCACTTTCAGAAAGGTTGTTAATTGTTTTGACCCCTACTGAAAACTATTTGGGGAACACCTCCTAGTTTAACATTAATTTCTCCAGTGAAAATTAAGTTGCAGTTGTCACAAAAACTAGGTAATCAAAAAATCAGTTTCATTTGAAAAATTACTGTCAACACTGATAGGTCTGGACAAATGGATCATTTAGCCCTTAACTATACCTCTTTTATGGAAAGGTGGATGTCAACTATCAAAGTGTAAATATGAATTGGAAAACATTTTCTTCCTAAAATTATTGGAGGTATAGTTCATTAGGACTGTGTCTTTCCTGATGGTCATATTTAAATAATCAATGCTGTCATAATTCATGCAATGTGTAAATGACAGTAACTCAACAGAGGTGAAAAAAACACATTTAAATTGTGACCACTGGTCAGGAGTCCCTTTCCATATAGTAAAGGTATCGTCCAGATATCTAAAGTAAACTACCACTAAGTGAAACCATTCTTTTTTTTAACACCTTTATTGAGTTATCACTTGTGACACAGGCAGACTTACATTTATACAAAAGTAATCAAATTGTATTAAATTAAAATTAATAAACATTATACTTCACATACATTGCTATTTATCATATATCCTAAGCAACATTACATAAACTATTCATTTCCTGCCCCCTTTTTTAAACAAGAAATATCTTTACTAAACCATCCCTTACATTTATGTAAAACGGAATGAACCACACTGACACAATCCTAGTTGCAAGCATTTTTACATCACAAACCATATTGACACACTCCCAGTTGCAAACATTATACATCAATATAATCTACCCAATCATTTTTAGTCAAACTAAGTGAAACCATTCTGAGGTCAAAATTAAATTTTCTTCCCAAAAATTTAACACTGTGATGGCATAAATGGGGGTGCAAGCTGCTCCCATAGCTAAACCCAAAACTTGGTGGAAAAATTCACCTTCAAAATTAACAAAGTTGTTCTGCAATACCCACTCCAGAAAATTCTCAATTATTTTAATCTGAGAAGCAAAAAAAGATTAGTTATTTTTAAGCAAGCTGGATAAAAAATAATATGAGTAATAATTAATTACATCACAGTAAAGAAACAGTATTTTTTATCAAAAGGAATACAATTTACTTTTTTCTAAAAGTTGGCTTAAGTCTTTAAGTATGTGTCCTTTGGAAACTAACAACATCTTGCAAGTTATGTCTATGTAAGAGGTCCAATATGTTTTCACCTCTGGTAGGGGAGTTTGCCAGCTGATCCAGGGCATTTGAATTGATAAATTCCAGGAAGCGCTGGACCTGGGAGTTTGTACTTGAGTAGTTTTCCCAGTTACCTGTAGGGTAATTGAAATCACCCAATATCAGGGTGTTTGGTAGGACCTTCATGTTTTCCAGTGTTTCCAGAAAGGCAGAGTGGTGGTCCTGGGTCATGGAGGGTGATCTGTAGCAGGCCACAATTTGTATTGCAGATTTGCCTGATGTTAGTTGCACATGGATGATCTCAGAGGTATCATGCTGCGCCACTAACCTGGAGGTGTAGGTATCCTTGATGAACATGGATACACCCCCTTTTTGTGTTTCGGTCCATGTTCTGTGGCCAGAATGAGTGGTATGAGTTGTTGCCTGGTAGTGCTGGGGTGCTCTGTGGATCCTTGAACCAGATTTCAGTTACTGCACAGATGTCGACGTTCTCCATACTGAGGAGTGCTTTGAGCACGTGCATTTTGAGATTTAAACTCCTGGTGTTGAGTAGCATTACCCTCATTTTTTTATTTGTGCTGTTTACGAAGGTGGGTTTGACTTTTGAGCCTTGCCTAAAAAGGCACTATGGGGGCAGCAAGAGCCTTGGCCAGTATTTGAAAGCCTAGGGGTGATAGGTGCAAACAGTTTCTTGCGAAGCAACGTGGCTTGTCAAACATGTCGTCCCAGGCTGACAGACACTGGATCCCCTTTGAATGACACCAGAAGCTTAGCCAATTGTTGAAATTGATCATTTTTTCTTTATACTGCGGTATCATTCTTGGTGAGGGCAGGATGCTACTCAGGGTCAGGGTCATACTCGCCTGGGCTACATGATCAGAGACCTCTTCCATGTCTCTTTTCATGAAGTCCAGGGAGGTATGTCTCAGGTCATTCACACCAACATGAACAATGACAGAGTCATATTTGTACTTGTTCTGGAGTGACCTGAGTGCTTGTGTTATGTGGCGGATTCTGGCTTCCGACATGCAGCTAACAGTAACCTTCTCCTTGTCCAGCCTAGTGAGTGGGACTTCAGTGTGCCTGACTTTAGAGTCACCTATTACTAGTGCGTTAGGTATGTTATTTCACCTTAAGGGCTGTGATTGTGCGGCACACTGATTTTGTGTTTTATGTGTTGTCTGGTTTGTGACGGGAGGTGCAGGTTTTTTGGGTGTCTGCTTTGGAGGTTTTTATTTAGAGCCTCTGAGTATGATTTTGTGTATTTATGTGCATTTTTTGCCAGTGCTGGTTTAGTATGTCTATGTGAGGTTGGAGGTGTGGTGCAAGTGTTAACCTTCTCCTCATGACTGCCTGTTCTAGTCTTGGGTGGAGAGAGCTTAGCCTCCAATTTAGCTGTATAATTGCATCTCTCGCATATGTTAATGTTTTGTGGTAGGAGAAGAGGGTTGTCTGTGTACATGAGGCAGTTGAAACATTGTCTCAGGATACCCAGGTTCACCAGCTGGACTGGAGAGTATACCTGAAATTGCCCTTTGGTCATGCTTGAATAGTAGGGTGAGCTGCTTAGTTGCGTGGTTGTTGAGGGGTGAATAATGAGCCTTGCCCTGCTGGGCAATCAAGTGTCGGGGTATATTAGTGCTTTCTATTAGGTCTGAGCAAGTGCTGGACTGTAGGATGCTTTTTAAATGCTTAGGTTGAGAGTTAGACTACTTTTAAGGGAAAAACTGAAGAGGAGACTTGGTGGAGCTTTGATAAATTTAACCCTAGCTAACTTGTGCTGCCCAGACGTGCAAAACTGTGCAAACACGGTTTTTACAGCATGGAAATGAAAGAGATAGAAATTATCCCAAAATGGCCTATAAACTAATACCTTCTGGGCTGGAACCACTCCTCCAGGGACAGATGGCTGCTCAAAGCTCCCTCTCTCACAGGTGAACAGAGAAACCTCCCTCTATCCAAGTAAGGTATGGGCAACTCAGAAAATTGCAACACAGACCTGAATGATTTCAATACTAGCCTGAAAACTGGACTATACTAGCTTAGAAAGGTGGGAAACAAGAGAAAATTTTCTTTTGAAAAGATAAGGCAAGAACAGTAAAAAATGCACTTAAAACAGCTTTAAACGACTACAAACAGTAAAAAATACACTTAAAACAGCTTTAGATGACTACAAGCAATTAGAAAAGGTGTTTAAACAAATTACCCAATTAACCAGTAAAAAATCTCAAAACTGAGCCCTGTTCCTGTAGTCTTCAATCAGACAAGTTCTAACTGCACACTCCTGCCACTGGGGTGCAGGGGAACCTTCTCCAAAAAATGAAGGCCTGGATTAGTGCTCAAGTTATACAAACAAAGCTAGATTCAGCAGGCCTAGAACTAGTCTATGCTACAGCAAACAAGGCGCACCAATTTCAGTAAGAAACAGTCCAAATATGCAGGCTCTATAAGCCTTTAACCAGAAATTCCCAGCTCAGAAGGGCAGAGTCCAGCCTCTCCTCCCACAAGAGTGCAGACCACAAACCTTCTTAATGTAAAATAACTGGCCTGAAGCCCAAGTGCTTAAACCAGAACTAATCCACTTTTAGAATAACAGACACTGAGCCTTCAATCAGCAGTTCCCAACTTAGAAGTATATATATAGAAGGATATATATAAATATATAAATATATATATATATATATATATATATATATATATATATATATATATATATATATGTATGTATATATATATATATATATATATATATATATATATATATAGACATATAAATGTACACATATACACACCTATATATGGGGTACATTCAGACATCAGGTCCACAATCTCAAAACTCTTTCCTGCACAGCTGCACTGTTCTGCCATGCCACAACACAGACAGGTGCCACATATGGACACAGCTTAACATTAGGGGGTATATATAGTGCCAGATTGCAGGTAACCCTATTACACACCTATGGCATTTCAGCATGCTACAATACATGTCAACCTGAGTGTCCTGCAAGTGGTGGGCTCTGGAACCCACATGTCCATCATTATGGCATTACTTCCACCACCAGCTATTGGCCACAGTTATATACATCCCTTCCATTACACACCACAGACTATATTGGCATACATCTTGTCAGTCGGTGCTGCTCTACACAGTGGACGGGTATGGCCCACTACTAACAGAGACAGACTCTAATGTCTATAGCAGTTGTTCAGCTGAAGATCACTATACAGCAACACCTGATGGCACATGTATATCATTCCACATCATCTACCCCAGTATACTGGACCAAGTACTACAGTCAGTTACATGCATACATACTTCACATACCTGTTGTGGGGATGAGGTCTGCTGTGGATAGTGTCCTTGTAGGAGGTAATTTTTTTTCAGTCCTTAGCCTGCTTCCTTTGTTTTCTTTTTTGGTGTTGCTGTGGTTCTGGGTCTGTTTTATGTTTTATGTTTGTTTTCTCTTTCTCTCTCTCTGTCTCAATGTCTCTCTCTCTCTCTCCAGTAAATGTATTGAGCAGCTTGAAACAGATTGCAGCATGGCTTTTGTGGGTGATGCACATGATCAAGTGATGGCCTCTGCACCAGTCAGGGTGCTCCATGTGCTATCTGCATGCAGCATGCTGTGTAGTACTTCCAATTACCACTGTCATGGCAACCCACTACTATAAATCCCTACATCATGTGGGCGTGGTCCCCTTACCTTTCCTGTATGGTGGACATCCTTCCTGTGTGTGGTCAGCAATGTTACAGACAGCAGGTAGCAATACCTCTTAGAAGAGAACTTGCACACTCAGACCAGCTACATATTTGTATGAGGTTCCAGAACTACAAACAGAGTGTGAGTACTGTTGTTGTATGCATTGTATAGCACCAGTGTTACAGGGTTTGTGTGTGCATACTATTTTAACAGGGACTGCAGTCTGTCTGCATAGCTCTCAACTGTGTGCATATCCACGTGATGGCCAGAGGTATGCGTGTTATGTTTTGCCTGTCCACCACACAGGTCTTGTGTCAGATATATCACTGGCTGTGTGTGTGTGTGTGTGTGTGTGTGTGTGTGTGTGTGTGTGTGTGTGTGTGTGTGTGTGTGTGTGTGTGTTGAGTGCTATCTGTACATGGCTACATCCATTTGTGTTTCTGATGTCACATTCCTGACTAAGAGTATGTTGCAGACTATCCTGTAACACCAGCGACTTGGTTAGTGTATGAGTACACTATTTCAAATATGAGCCTGTGTTTCACCCTCTGTTCTCCACCTACATACCTGGCTTTGTCCATATGACATGCTGTCAGGGCTTGTTATGTAGTGGCTTGTGAGTATGTCATGAAGCCATGCCATTCCTGCCATCTTTACACTGCTGTTGTGGCCCCCACACATATTGTGGAGTCGGGTCCATATATGTGTGGGCTTCATCTGCACAATACATGTGTGCCCTTATGCAGTCCAGAGGCCAGTGTATGTAACAGTGGTATATGGCCCTGTATGTCAGTCTATGGGGGGATGTACCATAACTAACCTAGGCTGTTACAACATGTGAGGGGTATCAGAGGTAAGCTGCCTTAAGGTATCTGGATGTACATTACCATACAATTCACCTTGGGTAAATGTAGGCTTACTGCTTACTGCCATACAGAGTGTTCTGTTTGCCAGTGTGATTGTGATGGTTTCAATTATACCTTGTTATGTAATGGATACATCCCATTGTGTCAACTGAGGTCTTTACCCCCTAGGGATTGTGTACAAAGTGTAGCAAGAGGCTGCTGGACTAATCATCTGCATTACTTACTGTTGATTGATTGTTATCCTGTGGCCCCGTCTGTCTTTACTGGTGTAGTTCTTGAAGGCCTTGACATGGCAGCAACATATGTAATGGTTTCCGGAACACTGTATTAATTTATCTGTTTGACAGTTGCATTAGTCTGTTTATATGTATTTTAGAGTCTAAACAGCTGTATGACATGGCATATACAACTGTAATAGTACACAAATAAAGCTTTCTCATGTATGCAAACCTGTGTGTGGTGTTATACCCTTTGACTTTTCTGTGGGTATATGTTGCAGGCAACAATCGTCTTTTGTATGGGTGAGTCATACAGTGTCCACTTGGTAAGGTGGTAACTGTAGATATACTGGCTGTTCCGTATGGTGTGCATCTCCTACATATGTATCTTCATATATATATATATATATATATATATATATATATATATATATATATATATATATATATATCTATGTATCTGCATATATGTGTGTGTGTGTGTGTGTATGTGTATGTATCTTAGGATTATTTATTGCTTCCACATTGTACATTCCCTATGGTAACCAGACTATACTGCATGATATGTTATTGATACCAGGCTGACATCATACAGGTGGGATGGATTACTGTTAACATCTTGTGCCTATGTTATGTCAGGTCCTGGTTATGGGATTTGCAACAGCTGATATTGTATTGCAGGGCAGACCTGTTTGGCTGTGGGGGGGGATATCAATATGTACAAGACGTATGTTGCTTGGGCCCCCTCAACCCCATTAACGGTGCCTGTGGTCATATATGTATTTGTTATGTTCTCTTTTATATCTATAGATATATATCTGTATATACATATATATATATATATATATATATATATATATATATATATATATATATATATATATGTACTTACACAAACGCACACACACACACACACACACACACACACACACACACACACACACATATATATATATATATATATATATATATATATATATATATATATATATGTATACATATATATTGCTGTATATATACAGACATATATATGTAGACATATATATCTATGGATGTATGCATATGTGTGTGTATATATACATATATATATATATATATATATATATATATATATATATATTTATTTAGATATAAATATATATACACACATACATGTACTGTTGAATGACTGTGCTGGATAATATGTTTGTGAAAACAGCAAGTTTATATATGTCTGACATGGCTTAGTAATAAATCACTTTGGCTATGGTGTGCAGAGTCCTGGGTTCAAACCTTGCAGAGGCTGTTTATTTTGTTGCTGGGCAGAACAAGGGCCATTGGATACACAGTGATTAAGGCACTTTTTAGCAGTTGCAAGCAGGTTTGCGCAGTTTTCCTTGAAGGTAAGCACTACTAATGTCCGGTTACAGTTTCTTATACACAGTTAGCTTCTAAATTGCTTAACATGTGTAGGCATTGCTTACCCCCACGCAAACAGGCTTAAACCTGCTTACTGCTGCTTAAAAATGCTTACTCCTGCTTACCCCGTGCTAATTTCTTTAAAAAAATGAAAATGGGTTGATAAAAAAGTGGTGAAAAAGGGGCACAAAGAGGGAAAAACAGTAGGGAAAATAGCTAGGGATATGCATGAAGGGTGTAGGGAAAGTCCATAGCTGCCCATTTCTTCTACAACAACAGTTGTGCATATACACTGATTTTGGAGATAGATTTGGACACTCATACCCCTGAGAAAAGAGTGAGGACAACAATAATATGTTGTTAAGCCAATTAGCCCATTTTACATGTGTCCAGGGGACATGTGTATGAAATGGACAGCTATGCATGGGGGGCGAGATTTTTTTAGGGAACAGATTGCCTTTTTTTTTCAGGTGAGAGTGGGATGTTGGGGAGGGATAGTAGGTATATCTGGGGAGGCAGGTTGGGTAGGTTAACAGACAAGACAAACAAGATGCATACAGGGGAGGTATATGACACATGTGGTGGGTAAAAACCTTGATGGGAAGGGGTGTTGGGAAATTGTTAGCCCGTGAGCCCCCTAGTGGAAACAGTTGGACTGAGGTTCCCACCCATGGGCAGTCACCACTGCACCTTTACAGCCCTGCAGGTGGCTGTGCTAGGGACTGAGTCAGAGAGCCAGGCCAACCATCTAGTCACAACACACGGCCCTCAAGCTGGCATATTAGATCTCCAAACTCCGTGTGGAGCTCGCTATGCACCACACCCCAGACCTGTGCGACAGTGACCTATCCATGCCCGCTCCCGGGGGGGCCCATCCCCTGAGGCGGTCCCCCCTGATGGTGGTGCAGGACCAGCAGACGAGGAGGTCCTGGGGTGGGTGCCAGATGTGCTGGTGCCTGGTGCCACAACCAGATAAGGTGGGACGGGTGGGTCCGCTGGGACCCACATTCCCATACATGCTATGGTGTTTATGTTTTATCAACATATGTGGGTTAGTAATAGTCAGCACATTCCAGGATTCAGTATAACAGCAGGCATAGATATTCCCATTAACCCAAACACCAGATATGGAACAGTTGCATAGCAAACAGAACACATGCATATATGGGACCACAGTGGTAATTACAACAGCATGCAGAGGTACACTGATGGCACCAAGCCACCAATGTGGGAGTATTTCAACATAACACATGCATAGCAACAGATTTAAATAATTATTGAACAATAGGACATATGTCCCAACATTAGAGTTAAGTCAGCACATACCAATTGAGTTGGGTATTTAGTTTATTGTTGCAGATATGGTGGGGGGGAGAAAGAAGTCAATTAACAGCTAGTATATTCCTGTAGTTTGCATTACTTTCCTAGTCAGTGCTGTTATCTGTACCTTACAAGTATTAGTACACTACCCTATTGCCTTACTTTGGACAGTGGTATGGCTGTCGACAACTATATACATGAACTGGTTTTACCTGCAGTATACACCTCTTACCTGGTATACCTGTGGAGGAATTGTTTGTTAACACTCTTTCTACACTTACTCCCAGATTCCAGGTTGATGTTATGACATACTTGTCCAACTCTTTTTTGCACAGACTCTGGGCATGTGTTGACCAATCACCGGTGAACCAGGACACATTTCAACTATTGCCTTGTTAAACCTTTCATGAATTACAACACTCTTATACAGGATTTCCTAGACAGTTATATTATGTAGCACAATGGGGCTGACAGTGATGAGTGATACCTTATTATTTAGAGCAACTGCAACACTAATAATGCCATACAATAACAGACTGCACAGTACCAGTACAGGATATCAATCTTTTATTTATTGGCACAGTGTTCGTATCTCACAGACCTGTGGGAACAATGTTTGTTAGCACTACCTGAATGTTGCCACAATATACCAGATTCCACATTAGTATTGTGCATAACATCTCACTCTGTTACTTTACACACTCTGGTCATAGATTGACAACATGAGGGTGTAGATGGTACATACTTGGCTTATTGCTCTCATAACATTTTGGGGAGTTGCTAGAGTGACAGGTTCATTCCCATAGATGTCTGACAATCAGTTGTATTTCTTGTTTGCTGCCTAAACATCTGGGATCATTTCACTGATTTCCCAGGGGGACAGGGTGACAGGCAGAAGATATGGGCTGATTTACTGGACATTCTGGCCATATCTGTACAGTTGTGGGGTATCATTCTGTATGCAGCCTACTACCACTCCCAGGATTTAGACAGTAGCTGTGTCTGCTAAAAATAAAACAATGTCCATCACAGTTACGTGTGCTATATAGATATTGCTGTGTCTCTCTTATCTGATTTCTGTTTATAATTCTCCTGTGGTTTAAAATTCTGACCTTGTATTACATATACAGGACTTCCTAGACAGTTATAGTATGTAGCACAGTGTGGGTGACAGTGATGAGTGATACCTTATTATTTAGAGCAACTGCAACACTAACAATGCCATACAATACCAGAGTAAACAGTACCAGTACAGGGTATCAATCTTTTATTTCTAGGCACAGTGTTCATATCTAGCAGACCTGTAGGAGCAATGTTTATTAGCACTTCCTGAATATTGCCACACAAATTATCAGATTCCACATTACTATTATGCACATACATCTCACTCTGTTACTGTACACACTCTAGTCACAGCTTGACAACATGGGGGTGTAGATGGGACATACTTGGCTTATTACTCTCATAACATTTTGGGGAGTTGCTAGAGTGACAGGTTTGTTCTCATATATGTCTGACAATCAGTTGTATTTCTTGTGTGCTACCTAAATGTCTGGGATCATCCCACTGATTTCCCAGGGGGACAGATATGGGCCAATTTACTGGAGATTCAGGACATATCTGTACAATTGTGGGTATGATTCTGTATGCAGCTTACTACCACTCACAGGATTCAAACCATGGATGTGTGTGATAAAAATACAACAGTTCACATCTCAGTTGAGTGTGCTATTTGGATTTTGTTGTCTGTCTTTTCCCTGTTTTCTTTATATGTCTCTCTCATTTGTACTGTATGACCTCTTGGGATTACACCAGTCATATACAGACATTCCTACACATTTTATTTATGTAGCACAGTGTGGGTAACAGTGCTTAATGCAACAGTACTATTAAGTGATTGCAAATCTACATTACCATATAATACCAGAGTAAACACATGCAGTCAAGCAGTTAGTCCTTTATTGTCAGGCTATTATGCTTTCATTTACATACAACCTATATGAGACTCTTCCTGCCATGTTCTCTGGGGTACATGCCTTAAATAATACAGGTGTTATACAGTCAATTAACTTACTACAACTTTTAGATTTATTTCCCATGACAGTACATACAAGAGTATTACTAACCTGCCTCGAGTCGCAACCACTCCAAGCGACATCCATAGGCCTCCTGGTTCATAGCCTGCTCACTTGCCACTGTGAAGGACATAAGAGGAATATTTAGCCATCACTATCCATAATATACATGAGCTGGCAATTATTAAACAGGTAGTAGACTGATACTTACACACGGTCGTTTCCTCCCCTGTCCTCCTAGCCTCTTGGATCTACTGATCCAAGAGATCCTCTTTCACCGCTTCAGGTCAGCATAGGGATGCCTGATCTGCTCACCAGTTTGGAGTATGCCAGTGGCACTGGTAAGGTCACGGGCAAGATGGTCCAAGGCTTCCATTATATATTGGGATAGCTGGTATTGGCTCTGCAGCAGTCTCTGGTCATGTTCTTTCACAAGGAGTCCTGCCATGACTCTGGACTCCTGGATGCCCCAGTGCTGCACCCAAAAGCCACACCCTCTCCCCTTCAAGACATATTGCCTACAAGGGGAAGCTGCAACCAGTCATGAGATGTATTCCCGCCTGTTGGGTTTAAATAGGGCTGATTTCCTGCACTTTGCCATGACTGGACGGTTTTGAAAATGCTAAGCTTTGGGCAAACCTGCTTACCTAAGGTTGGCATTGCTTAAAGCGGTATACCAGTGGGCAGCCTGAGTTAGCTGGCCTACATATTGCTTACACCTACTAAGCTGGGCTGTGCATTGCTTAGCATTGCTTAATATTTAAGTTGCATTATATTTGCTTTTTGGCATTAGTTTATTATTCATTACATGTTATATATGTGTTTGGTATCCATGATTCATGTGTACACTGTATGGGGTCCTAGTGTTTATTACGGGATTTCAATACTTTATTACAATGGCACCTCACATCTGGGCTTACTGCACTACTCCAGCTCACATATTTATGTTATGTAGTAGATTATACAACATAAAACTGTATATAGATTCCTTTCACATGTTCAGTTTGATTTTCCTATACTGAGGATCTGTTTGGTGATATCTCACTCATATGTACTGCTATGATGGCTTCATGGTTAACTACTGTGACTATAGTGTACAGGGTCCTGGGTTCAAAACCTGCAAAGGCTATTTATTTTGTTTCTGGCCAGGACGGTGGCTGTTACATACAGAGTGATTAAGGCACTTTTAAGGAATTGTAAGCGGGATTGCACTAAGGTAAGCAATGCTAACCTTCAGTTAAATATGCTTACAGAGAGGTAGCTTTAATATTGCTTAACCTGTGTGTGCATTGCTTACCCCCACACAAACGGGCTTAAACTCACTTACTACTGCTTAAATATGCTTACTCCCACTTACTACTGCTTATTAGTGCTTACACTTGCTTACTAGTGCTTACTCTCACTTACCACAGTACTAATTTAGACAGTGATGTCTAATGGTTCTTGGGTAGGTGGTGGATTTGGAAACTGTATGGAGTTATCATTCATTACACATTTTACCTTCCATTTATATCCCTGATTCCTGTGTACATATACTGCATGGAGCACTTGTGATTATCTGTGGACTTTGCAACATTATGACACTGACACCTCACATCTGCATTTAATGCAGTACTCCAGTTCACAAATATATGTTATAAATATATACATGTTATACGTATATGTTATCATAGATTATGCAACAAACTAAATTGATCATACAGTGATTTGACATGGAATTTGCATTGTCCTGGAGTGAGACTCGAATTGGAAATGACTGCTCATAAGGCAAATGCTCTGCCCACTACACTATTGCTGTACTGCTTCATTTGCATATATCTTACATTTTATCCTCCTGTGCTATTTAAGCTCCATTAACCATAGCTAAGCGATGGGCAAACCAGTGCACCTATGGTTAAATTTAATCTGTTTCATAAAAAAATATTCTTTATGTTTTATGTTTAACTATTGCTCATGTAAATGTGGGGGGATGTTGCTGGGGCTATGCGTATATCTACAAAATGGATCAACAATGAAATATTCAGGGATTACAACTGGTTTACGTATGTATAAAAACATTAGACTTGGAATTCTTGATTATTGCAAGGGTTCAGGCATCTTGAATTTTACTGAAAAAAACTCATCTGTTCAATGATATACTTATGGCTTTGTTTGTACAAATATGAAAACACTCCTTTTAGGTCTGAAATCAAACCACCAGTATAGATAGATACCTATGAGTGGTCCCGCCCTATCTTTTATTGATACTCTGCTGTTCTTCATTGCAGTGGCGTGTATATTCTGAGAGCTCTGCTCTCAGACATGCCCCCTGTGCTCATACATGCTCCATGGAAGTTTAGGAGCTCAGGCAGTGTGCCTTCATTAATATGCATGGTGCGCTGCATCAGCTTGACATATCAGAAATAATGAAGGAGCTAAAAGGTACCTTTGCCTCACTCCTTTCTTTGCAGTAAACCAACTAATGTAATGCCATATTACATTTATCTTTACTTTAGCTAAGGAGTAAGGTTTGTGGATATTATTTGTTTATTATAGCAATCAATCCACGTGAATCTCCTCTTTTTAATATTATCTGCTACTGTTACTCATTTCAACATTTATTCTCTTCATTTTTGTGGCATATATAGATTATTAAAAGTGGCCTCATAATCCAAAAAAAGCTGCAACTAGTATGTTCCCATACAATGCTAAAGATGTTTGATTAGAAGACCTGTTTTTGAAGTATGCAAATTAAGTTCTAGGCAATCTGTTAGTTTTCATCATGCATATGCTTTTCTAATATATATGAAACTGAATATTTTGAATAATGAATCTAATGAGGTAATCAAGCTGCTCATTCATTTGTTTATTGACCAAGTCAGTCTCACTAGGCTATATTGGGTATTTTTAGGAGAGTCCTGATGTGGTATTGATTCTAGGGAAAATTTGGCCAGAACATGAGGGAACTCACCCAACTCATTGTTTTGAGTGGGACACATTTTGCAAGACACTTCCTTTTTCTGTTCCAGGTGCAGAGACTTCCTGGAGAAAAAGGGAGGCAAATGAAGAGAGAAAGAGATAATGGAATGGTGAGAGAAATGGAGGGAGAAATGAAATATTGAGACCAGGAGAATATGTACAAGATTCTGAGATGTTTCAAGAAAATCTGTTTTATGGAGAGTCAGCCAATAATGGATGTGCAATTTTAACCCTCCAGTCAGAAAGGTTGTAAGATGATTTACTTAAATAAGCAGTGATGCAGAGTGAACCAAATATGAAGATGTTTCCTGGGGGGACATTATGGAGAAAATACAACAGGAGGATGCAGAGACTATTCTGAAGAATAGTGGTGAGATGGAAAAGAAAACATATTCAGAGAAAGTAAATGAAGGCAAAAGGGGAGTAACAGAAAATTATGCAGAAGAACAATCAAAAACAGTAGTATGTGGTAAAGATTTAAAGTAAAGAAGACAAAAGAAATGTACAAATAAGAAGTGTGGTTCAATTTAATGGCTCATTTGGGTTTAAAAGCAAATGAGGTAACAGCAGTTATTCTTATTAACAATGAGACATTTTGTGACATTATATTTGAGAATTTTTTTCAAAGGAAAATTATCTTGGAGAATATGAACAAACAGAAAGACTCTTACTCATGGAATCTTTATGTGACAAAAGCATTTACCTGGAAATTGATAATAGAAAATGCATGTACAATTTTGAACAGAGGTGGAAAGAAAGACTTTGAAAGGACATTTGAAAACTTTATGTAAAGTAGTACTGGGCACTGCAAAGGTTTATGACAAAGGGAGTTTATGGACTAGCGTATGGGATTGTAATATTGTGTTAAAAATGGAAAGAGAAAAAATTACAGAGATATCAAGCATGATAAATGTGGAAGGAAATAGAGGCATGGTAAAATAATTGAGACAACCCAAAACATTTTTTTATTGTGGAAAAGGATATTCAAATATTAGATAATTAACTGACAAAATAAAATGCTATATGTGTGGGGAAATGGGACATGGTACAAACAATGTGAATTGAAATATTATAAATGCAACAAAATCAGACATTTATGCATCAATTGAAAAAAATGAAAAAAAAAAGAGCAAGGAAAAAGAAAATGAACAAAGAGAAAAAAATTTAGAAGTGATAGAAACAGCAGACAAAATAGATGAGAAAAAATACTAAAAGGACATAGAAAAAGAATTTGAAATAAGATGTGAAGAAGCCATAAATTGGGAGATAATAAAAGAAAAAAAGAAATATATTGGTAAAAGGGTAAAAGACAAAAAAAATAAAGGGATAAGTACAGAAAAAGAAAATAAATGGATGAAAAAGAACATATAATGACTGGTGGTTGGTGTAATGGTTAAGGTGTTTTACTCACAGACAAACCATATAATGTTTGATTCTCTCTTTTTGGAGTGAAATAAGCTAGGCTTAGAATGGCCTAGTAAGAAAGCTAGCCTAGTAATTAGCTATGAACATATGGAACCATGAATCTAAGGAAAAGGAAAAATGAAAATTTTAGAGGGCTTTGTGTAAACTTGAATAGGATTAAGAATATGATATAAGAATAATATGGATTTTGGTTGTGAAGCATATGTAATTATATTAGAGGGTACAAGATTTTAAACAAATGAAGAAAGATTACAAACAGAGAAACCATGGGGAGAAAAGATAATCTGGAACTTGCAAAATGAGAGATGGTCTTGTATTCTGTAGAAATACAGTAAAGATATTAAATACAACTTTAGCAAAAGTGGGAAGATTAGCCATTGTAGATGTAAAATGGAAAAAACAAGCATATGGAATTATAACAGTATATGCTTGTTCTAATTGTAAAGAAAGGGAAAGCTTTTTTTATCAGATTATAGAATATGTAGAGATAAATATGAGTATTATAATAAAAGTATATTTTAATTGCAATTTGAGAAGCAGGTGCAAAAAGAAAGGAAATGATACACGAAAAATGTTAGATGTTGTGAGATGTGGTAATTTAAAACCTCAGGACAAAAATTCATGAACTTACAAAAGGGTATATATGGGTCTGCAATAGATTATTTTATAATATCAGAAGGTTTAGTTATAGGAAAAGAGGAGATAGTTGAAGCAGGGTTACCTGATCATCTTGCAATATGCCTAGAGACAAAGAAAACATGGGATATACAAAAAATAGGCAAAATAATAAAAAGCATAAATGAGAAAGCATTGAATGAATAAGGAAGGAGATTAATAATACAGGTATGGAAATATATTGTAATGAGAACATTTTATAAAAATTGGTCTGACTGGTGAATGATATTTATGGAAAAATATAAAAATGTTTTGTTTTTTTACAGTGGTAATATGACTGAGAAAAGTAGAGAAAGAAAAATCTAAAAGAACCTATAATGATGCACAAAAGATTTAGAACATAATAATAAAAAGTGCTTTGCCAAAAAGTACTTTGACAAATGGTAAATAAATAAATAAATAAATTATATGAAAGAAATCAAGAAAAATGCAAGAATTGTTATATAAGCAAATATATTTTTACAAGAAAAAAGAAGTAGCATTGAATTATTTAAGTAGATTAGTAAAGGAAGATGGCAGTGTAACGAGGGAAATAAAAAATGTAAAAGGAGAAGCAGAAAGAACTCAGGAAAAGGTTATGAATAGTGAGGCACAATATATTATGCATAGTCTAGTATAATATGTACAAGACCATGTCCAATCTGGAATTAATGGACATGCTCCACCTCAGAAAATCCAAATCCATCAGAGCCACGAGAGCAAGAGACTTAAACCTCAACACAGAAATAAATAGGACGTGCTGGAGGGACAGATTCATAACCCAGAGGCTCCCTACACTCTGGAACAGAATCCCAATCCATGTTAGGCAGAGCCCCTCACTAACTCTATTCAAGAGAAATCTTGACGAGTGGATGGGAGATCGTAGATTTACCCTGGGGGTCATCTCTGTGTCACTACTAGACAGAGGCACAGTAACTAAACCCTAAAAGGGCATAGTATTCTCATCCTAAGGGGTAGTGAAAGCCACACACACTCTGGCTAGGCTTATAAATGCTCTAGGGCAGATAGCCTAGTACGAACCTATGAACCTATGAACCTATAAATGTTTAAAGAAAAAAGTTAGTGAAAAAAACATGGAAAGTAAAACTTAAACAGAAAATAGAACATATAGTTTGAAATGGAGATTTCTTCAAATGAACTAGATAAACTGTTTAAATGAAGCTTATACATATAAGAATTATGTAGTACAATGCTTCACTTCATGTGGAAGAAAGGAGATAGATGACAATTAAAAAACTGGAGACCAGTAGTATTGAATACTAATGATTATAAGATATTTATGAAAATAATAAAGTGGAAGAGTTCTTAAGAATTATTAATGACAGAGAAATTGTGGATGATATTATGAATAGAAAAAAAAGTAAAAATCATGATGGGAGACCTTATTAAGGCAGTTGATACAATTGGGCATGAAATCTTATGGGCAATAATGAAAGAATATAATGTAAGTGAGGAAATCATGCATGCTAGCATATAGCAATAATAAATAATAAAGTAAAATACTTGTAAATAGCTGGTTAAGCCATGAGGTACATATTAAGAGTGGTGTAAGACAGATATGTCCAATGAGTTGTATACCCTTTGTATTATTTATGAATCTGATAGTATGTGAAATAAATTACAAAATGAAGGAGGTGGGATATATAACACTTGAAGGGTTAAGAATTCCAGTTCTGTTAACATATGCAGAAGATATAATAACTGCAATACACAAAATTTGGATAAAAGACACAATAATTTTCACAAATAGGTGTCTAGAGATGATAGGGATGGCTTTAAATAAAGAGAAAAGTAAAAGTTAACGTGATGTACTAAAGATAGGGGGGAATATATTTTACAATTAATAAAATTTCTGTGCTAGGTATAACATTTAGTAATAAAGATGTAAATAGAATTCAATGGGGGAAACAACAGAAGAAATAAAACAAGCCTGTCTTTCCTGTCATTCAGAGAAAAGGTCTATTTGATAAATTCAGTACTAATGGGAAAATATTATACTTAGCAAGTGTATTTATGTTGCCAGCAGTATTTGAAAAGGTTGAGCCCACAGCTGTTCATACTAGTGATGGATTACATTAACAAAGAAGTCAGATAGGACAGATAAAAAATGCTGTATGAAGATGATTTGACATTACAGGCAGACTCTGAGCAAGAACGTTGACAAAGGATAGGAGAATAGAATGCAAAACTGAAGGTACTTGTGATGAAACTAAGTACAGATAAGAGAGTGGTAACTGCAAACTGGAAAAATCAGAAGAAGATGAGCATTGAGATAGAAAGGAAGACAGTGAACAGGTTAATAGCTGCAAGTATGAGGGAGTGGTGGTTGAGGAAAAGGGAAGTCTTAATGTAGAAGTCAAACCTAGAATCAGAGGAGTTGCAGCCAATTGGCAAAGAGTGTCAGGTGTAGATTATGACAGAATAATCCCAAAAAACTGAACTGTAAGGTGTACAAACAGTGGTGCAACCAATACTACTGTATGATACATATACCTGAGCAGTAAAGGCAGAGCAGATGAGGAGCTAGAGGTGATGAAAATGATGTGCCTGAAATGAGTGGTAGGATGCATACTGTGGGACAGATGAAGAAATGCTGACACAAGAGAAGAAGTCAAAGTCACTCTAATTGCTCCAATTACAGAAAAGATCAAAGAGAAGAGGATTACATTGGTTCAGATACACATGCATAAAAGCAGAATATAATCTGCTAAAGATGATTTAGGACAGACAGGAAGAAGGTAAGAGGAAAAGAAGGGAATCCAGCAAAGCATTGGATGGATTGTGTGACAGAAGATCTATGATGGTCAGGTATGAATGTCAAAGAAGGCAGGAGTATGGCACTAATTTACAGAGATGGCAACAGTTGTCACAACACTCTGACCCCATGTAGAAAATGGGGAAAAGGGGGTTGTTGTTGATGATGATTTTGGAGATTTTTTTTCATTTATATGGAGTTCTAGATTAAACCCAGCAAAAAGAGTAGTTTTGTATGTAAATAAAGTGGAAGGATGTTTGTGGTTAATTAACACAGTAGTGCATGCTGCTTCATTAAATTTGTACAAAGTGTTAAAGTGGATAGAGATAAAACAACCGGAATTGAGATCTTTAGAAAAGGGTAGGAGCAAACTACTTAGGAAAAAATGGGAATTGCTGGAACAATACATACAAAGGAGGAATGTGGCCTAAAAGGCAGCAGGACTTAAATGAGCTATGAAATGTTTGAGTGAGAAAGGTTGAGTAGATTATAATTTATATATAATGTTTGCAACTGGGAGTGTGTCAGTATGGTTTGTGATGTAAAATGCTTGCAACTAAGATTGTGTTGGTGTGGTTTGTTTTCATTTATATAAATGTATGATTGCCTATGTAGTAAGTGATGGTTTAATGAAGATGTTTCTTGTTTTAAAAAAGCAAGAATTGAAATATTTATATAATATTGCTTAGGTTATATGGTATATAGCAATATATGTAAAGTATAATGCTTGCTATGTTGATATAGTTTGATTACTTTTATATGAATTTAAATTTGCCTATGTCACAAATGACAGTACTCAATAAAAGTGAAAAAAAGTGTTAAAGTGGATAAATGAAAAAGATGAGAGATTAGTAGTAAAACCATATAAATATAATTATGATACATTTTGGGATATGGAAAAATGTAAAAGAGAAAAAGAGTATATAAATGATAAAAAATAAAATGGTACCAAGAAAACAATATTTTCGTGGAAAAATAAAAATTGATGATATAGAAAAAGGTAGAAAACTATGGTATAAGAATGTAATGGTAGTAAAACCATGGGAAAATCTAACAGATGGAAAAATTAAAGCTATAAAAATAAGAAACAAATTGTGTAATCAGAAAGTAGAATGTCAAGATTTTTTGAGACTGGTAATAGATATATTTATAATAAAAGGAAATATGCAATATAAAAAAGTGATAGAATATGTTTACATTGTCAAGAAGAAGAAACTACAGAACATGTGTTTTTGAAATCTAAAAGAGTAAAAATAATAAGGGGAAAACAATGTAAAGAAGATTTTTTAAGATATAAAAGAAGTGGATAAAATAAACATGGATATGATTAAACATGGATATCATAAGAATAGAAGTAAAGAATATGTTAAAAGAATAGATAAAATGTTATTTTATGTCATATGGGTTATATGGAATGACAAAATAAATAAAATTATTTTAATAGTAAATGGATTTTAGCAATAATATTAAATAAAATCAGATGGTAGTTATTGAAAAAGGAGCAGGAGTCTAATAGGTATGAAAATTTAGTATGATTTTAAAGGCAATTATAAGTATATGTAAATAGATTTGTATATCTATATAATTGTATATTTGTAAGTATTTGTAAGTATGTTATAAGAGCTTGTTTTGTAGCTCTTTTCAGTATGCACCGTGGGCTGTTTTATATCCACCTGAGCTACCACCAACTGAAGCAGACTGCACCTTGGTTTAATGTCTCACCTGAAGAATGACGTACTCAGGAGTACAATACCCCCTCATGCTGTAGTGTCAGCAATCAATTTACCTTGTCTGGGACTAGAACCCATAGCCTTCTGCACACAAGTAGTGCATGCTACCTGTTATGCCACTAACACTGATGTTGCACACTCACCCTGATACATGCTTAAATCTTTTTCTTCTACATTTTTAAAACTTGAATAGTTATATCTTCTATCCAAGTAAAAGGATAATGCCAAGTTCTTATGATCAGGCCAAATTATTTTTTATTATATTTTCTCTGGAAATATCACTAATTTTGTATTGTTTGCTATGTCTTTTTCTTGTAATGAGTGATTTAACATTTTTTTTAATTTGATAGACTTTTTCTGAGAAAAGGTTTTTACAATTCTTCTCCATTTCATTTAAGATCTCTTCATCTAGATTTGACACATCTTCTATGAAAATATTAAATGTTCCTTTATAATATCTGAACCATTATTTTTTAATTATAAAGCAACCGCTACTAAAATATTTTTATAATCCTTCAGCTATCAGTTTCTAAAAAACATGGAAATCATTTGATCGGATTGCCATTAACATCCTCTCCCATTTGTTTCTAGTTAGCTCTTTATTAATTTTCTTCGTACCACCTTTAAATATTCAACAAGTTTACATTGGCTTCTTTACACTGATGCTTTATCTTGGGTCTATATTAGATCAGCGAACGCTTAAAAAAGCGAACACTGATTGATTGACCTTATGTAAGCGAAAGCTTACAATCTCAAACTGTCAGATCAGCAATTTTTTTCCTAAGAAAAAAAAATTGCTGATCCAAAACACATGCACACAACACAAGCACACCAAGCAAATAGAAATCCACACACATACACCTAAAATCTGCTACCTAACCCTGCACTAAACTATGCACACACCACTAACTATGCACTTACCTTAACCCAAACCCTAACCCTAAGCTCCATCACTATCGCACAGTCACCTCACCCACTACCTAACCCTAAGTCACCTAAACCCACCCTAACCCTCACGTCCACACAATCACACACATACCTAGCCTGAGCCCTAACCCTAACTCACCTAACCCACCCTAACACTCACATCCACACAGTCGTACACTTACCTGAATCCAACCCGTAACTTTCCACCACAGCACTGAAAATACCAAAGCAACAGAAACGGACAACCAAATTATTTCCCTAGGAAAAAATGTGGGTTTCTGTTGCTTCGATATTTTGAACATTTGCTAAAATAAGGTCAATCAATCAGCATTCGCTTGTTTAAGCATTCGCTGATCTAATATAGACCCTTTATCTCACTGCATGCAGTGTGATATTAACTTTTTTTACTATTGACAGTGAGTCCTACCTTATTTCTTTCTTTTTTTATCTTGGTCACTGCTACAAATATTTCCTGTCCCATTTCCAGAACTGTAGTTTGGGTTTCCTTTGTCTTATATTATGTGCGTATATTCTTTGTAATTATTTCAGTATAATGTTGCTGGTCTGATATATTATCCAAGGTTAGATCATTTCTAATCCTGCATTCATTTGACTTGAACATTATCCATTTAATTTCTTGATCATTATTGTTTGTTACATTTCTCCTCTTTTCCCTTTTTCTCAAATGACAGGTGATCACTTTCTCCTCATACTGTTCTATTCAAATCATACATTTCCTTTTTCCTTCTTTCAACTATAGCATAGTCTACAACAGAGCCTCCTCTAATATTCTATATGCAAAAATGCCATTTATATTCTTTCTTCAATTTAGTGTAATTAAATATTTTTCTGTATTAATTTCAATAGTTATTTTCCATATGTACTTATTTCTATTATCTGCTGAAACTCCCCTTCTTTTTTCCCGAAGAAACCTTTAGCTATGATCTTGTTCTAACACCAGCATCACCTAAAATTATAACTGTCATTATTTATCATGTTATATAATACTGTTTCATTCAGGTCTTTTGAAATCTATGTTATTGTATTTTTGTTTTATCCGATGGAAGCATAACCATTTAGAAAATTGAATTCTGTTTATATCATCCATAAAGAGAGGGTAAAAAAATATTACAGTTTTCTATTTGCAGATTTTTGAATAATTCATCTCTTGAAGAGATTTCCTGGACCTACTCTTATTGTAGCCAAATCTATAATGTCTGTATTGATTGACATTCTATAGTATCTTGTTTTATGATGAAGTACAGAGTTTAAAAGATTAGTTCAGATAAAATCACTTTAATTAGCAGATCTAGTAGACTCTATCTCTCTCTCTCTCTCTCTTTCTCTGATATCCTCTGTGAGGAGGAATAAAAGTGCCTTGTTGCAGTTTCAAGAAGTTTATTTAGATAAGTAGATAGATAAATGAAGGTCTGCTAGCTAAAGTGCTTTTTCCTAAACTAATCCTTTATACTCTACTTCTAATTGGTCCAGTTACCCTCTGGGTCACAGATAGGATACCCGACCTAACTTGAGCTTTCTGGATTACTTTTGTTTTGTTATGAAGTAAGAAAGTAACATTTGTTCACTTTTTCCTGTCTAGTGCCAAAGCCCTGAGCACATCAAACAGAGAGCACAATGTACCAGTGCTATAGTGGAGATAGATAAAGCATTGACTTTGACCCAGGTGACATGGCTTTGATTAGGAGGACAGGTGTGCCCATCCTAAGGGTCAGTAGGGAGAGGCATTTGGTTACTGATGAAGTGGTCAGATCAGGGAAACAACTGCAAAGTGCTATTTGAGGGATGGATGGGGAACTTTGTTGACATAAGCTCCTTGCAGAAGTGAGGAAGTGGTTCAGCAAAGTCTGCCCATTGCAATGATTCCCCACTCCCCATACACACAGGGTGCTACGTGCTTGTGCAAAGGAAGGGAAGTTATCAGGAAAATACTTCAATAGCAGCAGTATGACATGGACCCAGGTCCTACCTTGTCAATCCAGTCAGAAAAAAATACCAGAATCCACTGATATTCAGCTGCAGGGCAGACAAAAATAGCTGATAAAAGATAAACAAAAATGGAGTACAATCCATAACATTTTCTACTAAGTGAAAGCTAGAAACACATGTTTTGTTTCTCTCCTTGCAGGTGTCCTTGTCATAGTTAATGATTTGAACCAAGGGTCTTACTGTGTCGTGGCACACTTGAATGCAATGCATTTGTGCTATAAATGTTTAGTAGCATCTGAAAACAGGAAAGTGTGTGTGAAGGACAGTTACCTCATCAGATGTAGAAGTATATCCATCAACTCGTTATACTTTAACACGCATTTGTCATATGCTGACACATACAAAACAGCATGACAGTGATATTCCAATGGGACATACAAAAATAGTATTTTTTTTGTTTTCAAGTACAAAACATATCTTTTCATCGAAAAACCCCTCACTTTGCAATGATTTTGATGCAGAGCCATGCAGCTGAATCATGGACCTGAACATACCGAACAGATAAAAATCTATTATATTGCATCTTGAACATTCATCTGAACTACTGTCAACTGATTTAGATAGTTAACGTGTCATTTCATGGATGATACCGCAGGACTACAACCCCCTCCCACTCAAATGTGTTGTTCTGTAGTATTATAGAATTCAGACCTTTGACTCATTGATGCCGCTGCTGTCAGTTTGGTTTGACACCATACTGCAGTATTGTGTGACGTGCGAGTGCAGACCATGCGGAACACAAAATGTATTTGTAGACTAAATATTTTACTTAGAATGTAGAAAATGGTCATCAGCTAATTAAAGTACTCCAAAGAAAATGTTAAACATAGAGTCTGGGGTTAAAATATTCACAAAAATGAAAGCGCTATGAAGATTTAATACTATGCCCATAGCATTTGTTAGTCTGGGCTCTGTTTCTGTACAACCTTTCTTTATAATGCTTTTCATAAAAAAAATGCAGAAGCTTTTTTTAGTGTTTTACTGAAAAGAGTTTGCATAGAGAATACAGAATATTATTTGGGGCTAAATTAAAATAGTTTGAGATAAGCTCTGGCAGATTTAACATTTGTGAT
>NC_056739.1:999912850-1000027850 GCF_019279795.1 Protopterus annectens
TGATCCCTGTGGAACTCCATTTGTGACTGGTCAGCAGTCTGACTTGGAGTCCGCTACTTTCACACTGTGTGTTCTATCTGTAAGCCAATTTGCAAAACGCCTAGTAATATAAGGGTTGATGCCTAATTTGGTGAGTTTACCAATAATTCCTGAGTGAGGAATGGTATCAAAGGCCTTGACCAGATCGAGGTAGGCTGTATGCACTGCCTTACCTTCATCCACAGCCCTAGTGAGTGACTCAAAGAAGTCAAGCAGTTTAAGCATGCATGATCTCGCTTTCATAAAGTCAAATTACGTGGGGTCTAGAGTTTGGAGATTTCCTATATCTTTGTTAATCAGGTCCATGATGATGCGCTTCATAGCTTTACATATCAGACTTGTCAGGCTAATGGGGTGATAATTCCCATGGTCTGTAGTTACTTCCCCTTGATGGAGAAGGATGACTGCAGCAGTGCACCACTCAGTAGGGACAAAGCCTGAGCTGAGGCTGTGACTGAACAGGCACACAGATTTGGTGTCAGTTCGCTTTGTAGTTCATGTAGGACACAGCCACGGATATTATCAAGTCCCATGGAAGCTGTATACTTGGCCTTGGACAATGCAGCTTTAACCTGTGCTGCAGTGATGCTGGGTGCCTGGCATTCTTCCGGTATTGTGATTGGTCCTTTGGAGGGGTAAAATTGGCACTGAATCTGTTGGCCAGTATGTTGGCAATATCTGTTGGCTTAGTATAGGAGGTACCATTGTGCAGTAACTCAGAGCAAATCTGGGTATTGCTGTGGAAGTTCTTGATATAACTATAGAAGGCTTTGGAATTGTTTTTAGTGTCTGCTGCAATTCTGCCTTCATAGCCGGCTTTGGAGGATTTGATGAGAGATCTCGACTTTTTGTTGAGGCAATTAAGGGAGTCCTTCCAGTCTTGGGACTTTGTCTTTTTCTGCAACAGTTTCTTCCTTCTGTTGTAGAGTTTATTAATACCAGGGGACCACCAGACTGGCTTCCTTTTTTTGGAGGAGATCATCTTGGTTTTGTTGGGTATGGCTAGTTCCATGCATTTATGTACATGTTCTTACAGTGCATTGGTGTATGATTCAGCAGTCATGCAGCTATTTTTCATTTGCATGGGTACTGTGAAGTTAGCCACCACTGTTTTTAGGAGCCCAAAGTCAACTTTGGAGAAGTTTTTCAAGGTGGTTACCTTTGCGGGGGGTGTAGGTGAGATGTGGATTTCCATGGTGATTAGTTTATGGTCAGATCTGACCAGGGAGGGATTGACTATTGGTGTAGAGCAACAGTCACCCATGTTAATAATAACCAGGTCAAGGATGTTGCTTTCTCTAGTGGGGGTCAGAATGAGCTGGTCCAGGGCATTGGAAATGATGAATTCTAGGAAGCCGTGAGCCAGTGTATTGGTGCTTGAGCAGTTTTCCCAGTTGATGGAGGGGTAGTTAAAGTCTCCTAATATGAGAGTATTGGGTTAGACCTTGCTAGATTCCAGGGTGCTTAGGAATGTGGAGTGAGAGTCTAGGAACATGGTTGAGGACCTATAGCAGGCTATGAACTCGATCAACGTCTTATCCATTGTTAGTTGTACCTGAAGTATCTCAGATGCATTATGCTGTGCTACTAGTCTGGAGGTGTGCATATCCTTTATGAATATGGAGACAGCACTTCCTTTGGAGCTTTGGTCCATATTTTGGGGCCAAAAGGTGTGTAATGAGTTATAGCCTGGTAGTGCAAGGGTGCTTTCTGCTGCTTTAAACCGGGTTACCGGTACAGCATAAATGTCGATGTTCTCCATTTTGAGGAGTGCTTCGAATGAGTGCATCTTGAGATTTAGACTTTTAGCATTGAGCAGCATGACCCTCAGATTGCATTTATTTGTAGCTGTTATGGTGGTAATTTGGTCTTTGGAACACCACCTAGAAAGGCACTATAGGGGTGGCAAGAGCCTTAGACAGTACCCAGAAACCCAGGAGTGACAGATGCAGGCCAGCTCTGGCAAAACATCGAGGTCTGTCAATCATGTCATCCCAAGCAACAGATACTGAATCCCCTTAGAATGACACCTTCATGAATGCATCATCCCCAACTTTAATAATTTATCTATTGTTATCAAATTTAATTTGGGATAGGAATGAGTTTACATGTCCCAAACTAATAACTAAGCATTTTAGTTCATAATTAGCAATGTACATGATTTTAAAGGGTCTATATTATAACACTGAAGTCTAAAAACATTGAATGTTTTAACATCGACCCCATTCAGTCAAAACACTAGAAAACCGAAGAGTCAGAATAGTGAATTTTTTCCCAGGGAAAAAATTTGCTGTTCCAACAAACATACACACAACTCAAGCACACCAAAATAAATAATCCACACACATACACTTCACAAAACCCTACAGTAAACCAGACATACACCACAAGCTACCCACTTACCTTAACCCAACCCTAACCCTAAGGTCCCTAACTATCGCACACTCAACTTACACGCTCCCTAACCCTCACTCACCTACCCCACCCTAACCCTCACGTCCACACAATCGCACATTTACCTTACCCGCACCCTAACCCTAACTAACTTAACCCCGCCCCTAACCCTAAAGTCCGTCACTACCGCACACTCACCTCACCCACGCCCTAACCCTAAAGTCCCTAACTACCGCACACTCACCTTACCCCAGTCCGTTCACTCACTTACCTTAACCCGGTCCGTAACCATCGCACCACACTTACCTGAACCCAATACGTAACTTCTGTTGGCTCACTTCCCTAAACCCGGTCTATAACCATCACACCACAGTGATGTAAATAGTGAAGCCACGGAACGGACCATCGAAATCTTACCCTAGGTATAATTTCGATATTCCGAGGCTTCTCTATTGTCAGCTTTTTCTCTAAAGGGTTCGATATTATAACATTCAAAGTTTTAAAACTTCAATGTTATAATATAGACCCAATTTTAAATGGGTCTCTTTACCATCACTTTTGCTAAAATTGTCTGCCGAGACTGATTGTATACTGCTACTTGTGACTGTTTATTTCTGCCTGCTTTAAACTCTCACCATCTCAACTCACAATGACAGTAAGTAATTGCTGCTGCTTTGTACACTCACAACACTAGCTCATTTCACTAACTACCATAATATTCCCACATCATATCGCAACTCTATCACAAACACTCATGCATTATATCAAAATATCTCCTTTTCTCCATGTCTATCCCTCTTTCTCTGTACCAATATACATGCTCAGATCTCTTCTCTTATAGAGATATTAAAGTTACTAATAGTATTTTTTCAGCAGTACTGAAAGTTAAATACAAATCCAAATGGCTCCATACCTCTACTCACCCCACCTCCACCCTGAAACTTAATGGACATATTCACCCTAACCCTGGACCCACACATCAACTACCCACCCAGCAAATCCATTATTATCTAATGCTCCCAACACAATTTTCCCATCATTTAATGAAACAAACCTCATTCTTTTCAACATTAACCTCAGAAGTATCTGCAACAAAATTAATGATATCCATGCATGTCCAGATTTTTAATCCTCAGATATTTTAATCTCATTTGAAACCTGGCTAAAACAAGAAATTACTGTGAATGAAATTATTCCCCTAGGTTTTAACATACTAGGACAGAAATATTAAAAAAGCAAGTGGTATTGCTATTATTTATAAAAACAACTTAGAAATAACTCTAGCCCATCTAAATATTTGAAGATGTAATAATGCTGAATATGTGACTGCATACCTCAAAATCGACCAGAAAGAATCCATATGCATCTCAGCAGTATGCATCCCATCAAGCAACATTACCATAGCTGAAAATATCATACACTAGATATCTGACAACATCCCCCATGAAATCTTCATTTTTGGTGACCTAAATATAGACTGACAATCCATAAACAGAAGCAACCCCAAGAACATTATTCACCTATTTGGCTTCACCAAACTAATACGCTTCACTGTTATAATCAATAAAAGTACTAACAGGCTGTCTTTGCTGGACTGGATATTAACAAACAAACCCCATAATATAAAATCTTCTGGTTGCTTACCAGATACAATAAGCAATCACCTCCCAACCTATGTAATCAGACAACAACATGGTTCACCCAAACAAATAATCTATAAACAACTAAGTAATTTAACCAAATTTGATAAACACACATTTATTACAGCCCTGTCCCACAACAACTGGAATGTATTAAGAGTAATGCTTTGCAGAAAGAGTTGGATAGCTATGTGCACAACATCAACACAGAATCTGGGAGTATGTGTAGAAAGAGTTAGTGTTAAAAAACATTCCCTCCACAGGTATACCAGGTAAGAGGTGTATACTGAAAGGTAAAACCAGATCATGTGTAACAATGACGACAGCCATATCACTGTCCAAACTAAGGCTATAGGGTAGTGTAATAAGACTTGTAAGGTACAGATAACATCACTGACTAGGAAAGTAATGTGGACTACAGGAATATACTAGTTGTTAATTTACATCTTTCTCTCCTCCCACCATATCTCCAAAAATAATCAACATACCCACTCCAACTGGTATGTAATGTCACCTATGTTCTGATACTGTCCAATTGTTTGATAAATATATTAATGGTTCCCATGCATGTGCTATATTGAATTATTCCAACATTGGTGGCATGGTGCCATCAATCTACCTGCATGCTGTTCTTATTAACACTGTGGTCCAATATATGCATGTGTTCTGTTTGCTATGCAACTGTTCCATATCTGGTGTCTGGGTTAATGGCAATATCTATGCATGCTGTTATACCTAACCCTGGAATGTGTTGACTATTACTAACCCACATATGATTATGAAATCTAAACACTATAGCACGCTTGGGAAGGCCAGTCCCAGCGGACCCACCTGTCCTACCTCAGCTGGCCATGGCACCAGGCACCATCATGTCTGGGGCCCAACCTGGGACCTCCTTGTCCATTGGTCCTGCCCCACCTTCGGGTGGAACTGCCTCAGGGGTAGGGACTTGCACTCACCGGGAGTGGGCATGGACAGGCACCTGTCACCCGTTGCTTGGTCGGGGTCATGGTGCGTAGAGAGATTAACCAGCAGTTTGGTGATCTTCTATGCCAGCTTGAGGGCTGCATGTCATGATTAGAGAGTCATCCTGGCTCTGTGACTCAGCCCGCAGCAAAGCCACCTTCTGGGCTGTGAAGGTGCAGTGGTGATTGCACATGGGTGGGGACCACAGTCCCACTGTTTCCAGTAGGGGGCTCATGGGCTTCCAATTTCACAACACCCCTCCCCATCAAGGTGTTTTACCCCCACATGTGTCATATACCGTCCCTGTATGCTTCTTGTTTGTCTTGTCTGTTAACCTACCCAACCTACCTCCCCAAATATACCTATTTCCCCTGCCCAACATCCCACTCTCACCTGAATAAAAAGGGCAATCTGTTCCCACAAAAAATGTTGCCTCATACATAGCTGTCCATTTTGCACATCTGTCCACTGGACACATGTGATCCAGTATAATTGGCATCACAACTTATTTTTGTTGTCCTCAGCCTGTCCCAGGGGTTTGAGTGTCCAAATCTACCTTCAAATTCAGTGTATATGCACAGCTGTTGCTGTAGATGAATTGGGCAGCTATGGACCTTCCCTACACCCTTCCTGCTCATCCATGGCTATTTTCTCTACTGTCTTTCCCTCTTTGTTGCCCTTTTTTCACCACTTTCCTATCAACCCCTTTTTCTTTTCTTTTAAAGAAATTAGCGTGGGGGTAAGCAGTAATAAGCAGGTTTAAGCCTGTTTGCACAGGGGTAAGCAATGCCTACACAGGTTAAGCAATTTAGAAGCTAACTGAGTATAAGAAACTGTAACTGGAAGTTAGTAGTGCTTACCTTCGCGCAAACCCATGCAAACCCGCGCAAACCCGCTTACTACTGTTTTAAAGTACCTTAATCACTCTGTATCCAACAGTCCATGTTCTGTCCAGCAACAAAATAAACAGCCTCTGCAAGGCTTGAACCCAAGACGCTGCATACCATAGCGATTTACCACTAAACCATATCAGATATACATAACCCTGATGTTTTCAAAAACATATCATCCAGCCCAGTCATTCAACAGTACAGAGAATGTATTCCAACATTTAGATGCATGTGTGTGTGTAAATATATTAATATCTAAACAGATACAACACATCTATATATGTAGATATATATATATATATATATATATATATATATATATATACATATATATATATATATATATATATATATATATATATATATATATAAATATATATGAACATATATACATGCAAATGCCTACTTCTATAGCTATGTATGTGTACATCTAGATGTCTAAATATATACAGCAGGTTATAGATACGTAAGCATATATATATATATATATATATATATATATATATATATATATATATATATATAAGAAAACCAGCAACAACCCAGAGATGTATGAAAATCCCAAAATCCCAATGATCAGGCAGCAGCGATGTAGCCAAGTAAATTGAAGTAAAACAACGTACTGTGTCAAATAAAACAGCGGTTCCAAAAATCCAATCTTCAGTGTAAAACAGACAAAATTTATTTTTTTTTTTTATTGGTTTTAGCAATAAATTTTGTCTGTTTTACACTGAAGATTGGATTTTTGGAACCGCTGTTTTATTTGACACAGTACGTTGTTTTACTTCAATTTACTTACATCGCTGCTGATATATATATATATATATATATATATATATATATATATATATATATATATATATATATATATATATATATATATATATATATATATATATATATATATATATATATATAGGTATATACCGACATACATCTGTAGATAACAATGGGGAAATAACAAAAACATATATGCCCATATACAACATTAATGGGGTTGAGAGGCCCCAAACAATATATGTCTTGTACGAATAGGTATACCCCCAAAGCCAAACATGTCCCCCCCGCAATATGCTACCAAGTGTTGCAGATCCCATAACCAGGACCAGACACAACATACATATACACAGGCACATATATGCAGATACAGATACACACACACACACACACACACACACACACATATATATATATATATATATATATATATATATATATATATATATATATATTTTTTTTTTTTTTTTGGTTGGTTGGTTTGCTTTTTATTTTTTGTATTTTGTGTTAGTTTATTGCCTTTTTACATTTTGAGTGCTGTGATTTGTTTTCTTTACCTTGTGTTTTGCTTATGTTCTGCTTTTAACTGCATATTAAAACTTCAAAAGACACCACAACTCTGTCGCTTGTGAATCAGGTAGAAATTTTTCCCACTCCCCCCCCTCACCCTATCACTGTTGTGTTCTTAAATACCACTTTCTTTCTAGTTGCCTGCCTCTTATGTTAATTTAACCATATATCTAATTTCCTCTCTGCTTTCAGTGGCTTATGTGAGTAAGCACAAAATTATCATTTTGTGAAATCACTCCCCTGACCAGAATACAAAAGTGATCACCCCCTTTCAATCTATCTTGCTGTTTTAAAAATACTGACTCTCCACTAAAATTTAACTTTTTAGTCAGGTAAAACTTAAGTTACCTACTTTCACATCTAACTTTTCTAGTGCTCACTGCAGTGTTTAGGATAAACCATTTTTTTCATCTTACCTTTAAGCATCCCTGTGACTAGTACTTGCTCTAATACCTACTGGAAAGCACTAGGAAGCCTTAAACTGATACAAGCACTCAACTCTCCTTATTAATAAGGAGAAATTAATCATAGGCACTAAACAGCCTATAATTGCAAAGCACCTTTCTAAGGTAAGGGAAAACAGCTCCTGTACTTTTCAAAAAAAAAAGCAACAAACCAGGCATGTCAAGGGTCAGCTTCCATTGATTTCTCCTATCCACCTGGTGAATCTGGGCATACTGGGGCAATGCAGCAATTTCCTCGTGTACACAGACAACCCTCTCTTCCTACCACCCAACACTACAACCTGTGAGAGATGCACTTACATAGCCAAACTGGAAGCAAAGCTCTCTCCACCCAAGGTTGTGCTAGACAGTCAAGAGGAGAAGATTAACACCCACACTACACCTCAAGCTACACATAGCCCTTCTAAACTCACACCACCAACACCCACACATAGCAACACTAAATCCACATATGCAGAGGCCCTTAACTGTAACCTGCCCAAGTAACAAGGACCTACGAAGCTGAAATGCGAACAAACACCAATCACAACCAGTGTCACAAAACTCACAACACCAGTGTGCCACCCAGCAACAGCCCCTAAGGCAAGACAATGTATCTAACACTTTAGTCATAGGTGGCTCTATAGTCAGGAACACTGCTGTCCCACTCACCAGGCTGGACAAGGAGAAAATTACAGTGAGCTGCTTGTCGGGTGCCAGGATCCACCACATAACTCATGCATGCAAGTCACTCCACAGTAAGTACAATTATGACTCTGTCATTGTCCATGTTGGAGTGAATGACGTGAGATGTACCTCCATGGACTACATGAAAAGAGTCATGGAAGAGCTCTTGGATCATGTGTCCCAGGCAGGTATGACCCTAGCCCTGAGTAGCATCCTGCCTTCGCCCAGAATGATACCACAATATAAGGATAAAATGATTGACTTCAACAATTAGTTAAGCTTCTGGTGTCATTCAAAGGGGATCCAGTATCTGTCTGCCTGGGACAACATGATCGACAGACCATGATGCTTTGCCAGAGATGGTCTGCACCTGGGATTCAGGTTACTGGTTAAGGCTCTTGCCACCCCTATAGTGCCTTTTTTAGGCAAAGTTCAAAGGACAAAACCACCACTGTAACAGGTACAAGTATGCAAAATCTGAAGATAATGCTACTCAATGCTAGAAGTCTAAACCTCAAAATGCACTCTCTCAAGGCACTCCTAAAAATGGAGAACATCGATATCTGTGCAGTAACTGAGACCTGGTTCAAGGCTCCAGAGAGCACCCCTGCAATACTAGGCTACAACTCTTCCCACACTTTTCGGCCACCAAACCAGGATCGAAACACTAAAGGTGGAGGAGTGTCCATATTCACCAAGGATATTCACACCACTAGGTTAGTTGCCCAACACAATGCATCTGAAATTCTCCAGGTGCAACTAACGCTAGGTAAGACTGCAATCCAAACTGTAGCTTGCTACAGATCCCCCACCATGCCCCAAGATTCTCACTACACCTTTCTAAACATACTGGAAAATATTAATATACAACCACCCTAATACTGGGTGATTTCAACTACCCTGTCATTAACTAGGAAAACTACTCATGTACCAACACCTTTGCTCAACGGTTCTCGGAATTCATAAATTCCAATGCCTTGGATCAACTAATCCATAGTCCCACCAGGGGCTCCAATATCCTAGACCTGGTCATTACCAACATGGGAAATTGATGCTCCACACCTATGGTCACCCCCTGGTTAGTCAGATCAGACCATAAGCTAATCACCCTGAACATCCACATCCCACCCCCACCCCCCAGTAAGGAAACATCCATAAAAAATGTCTCCAAAGCCAACTTCATGCTACTCAAGTCAGAAGTTACAAACTCCATGACACCCATGCAGATGGGAACTGAAAGTGCAACTGCTGAGTCCAACACTAAGGCACTGTATGAGCACATCCACTCATGCATGAATCATGCCATTCCAAAAAGAACCAAGATGCTCTCCTCCAAAAAAAGGAAGCCAGTCTGGTGGTCCCCTGCCATAAACAAAGTTTACAACAAAAGGAAGAAACTGTTGCAGAATAGAGGAAAATCCCAGGGTGCAAAAAACTCCCTTACCAGCCTCAGTAAGAAGCTGAGATCCCTCATAAAATCCTCCAAAGCTAGTTACGAAAATAAAATTGCCAAAGATTCCAAAGACAACGACAAGGCATTCTATAACTATGTCAAGAATCTAAATGGCAATGCTCAGATCTGCTCTGAGCTACAACAGAATGGCATTAAATATGCTGATCCCAAGGATATTGCCAATATCCTGGCAGATCCATTCAGTGCCAACTTCACCCCCTCTCACCCCTTAACTGGCCCATCTCAATACCAGAGTATTGCCAAATTCTGGTAATAATGGCCACACAGATAAAAGATGTACTCTCCAAAGCTAAGAATACAGCATCCATGGGACCAGATGACATCCTGGGCTGTCTACTACATGAACTACAAAATGAACTGGCACCTCACCTAAGTGTCATGTTTAATCATACCCTCACCTCAGGCTTCGTGCCCACTGAGTGGCACACAGCTACAGTTATACCACTCCACAAGGGGGGATCCACCTTGGATCCAGGGAACTACCGCCGCATCAGTCTGACGAGCCTGATCTGCAAAGCCATGGAACGTATTATCATGGAACATATAAACAAAGCCATTGGCAACCTTAAAACACTGGACCCCACTCAGTTTGGGTTCATGAAGGGAGGATCTTGTCTCCTAAACCTGATTGACTTCTTCGAATCAGTCTCTAGAGACATGGACAAGGGTAAGGCAGTCAACACAGCCTATCTGGACCTTGCCAAGGCCTTTGACACCATCCCCCATTCTGGAATCATAGATAAACTTACTAAGCTGGGCATTAATCCCTATGTCACTCGATGGGATGCCAACTGGCTTACTGACAGAACCCACACTGTAAAAGTAGCTGACTCCAAATCGAGCTCCAGACAAGTGACAAGTGGAGTACCTCAGGGTGCAGTCCTGAGACCTCTCTTGTTTGGCATCTGCTTCTATGAAGTACAAGCCAACACTAAGGGACTCTGGCTAACAAAGTTCGCAGATGACTGCAGACTGGGAGCCATTATTGAATCCCCAAATGATGTGGATACTCTACAAAAGGGCCTTACAGAAACAGATGCTTGGTGCCAGCACCATGGGCTCAAGCTCAATGCCAAGAAAAGTATAGTTATCCCCTTTGGGAAAAAATATGTACACGTGCATTACCACATAGGTGGCAGTACACTAAACACCGAAAGTGTGATAAGAGACATAGGGACACAGGTGGACAGTGGTCTCACCTTCAATAACCACATTGCCACAACAGTCAGGAAATCCTTCTATGTGGCACACCTCATCACTAAGGGCTTTTTATCCAGAAAAAATGAGGTCATTGTCCCACTGTACTCATCCCTTATTAGACCCATTATAGAATACAATGCCCCATTTAGTATGTACCTCTCAAGACATCTGCAACAACTGGAAAGGCCGCAGAAATACCTCACTAAAAGAATCACAGGCCTAAAGCAGATGCCGTATGCTGACTGCCTTAAAAAACTCTAGCTATACTCTGTCGCATATCGTCTACTCCGAGGTGATCTCTGCTTAACATACAAGGCCATGTCAAACCCAGAGCTGTTGGACATGCTGCACTTAAAGAAATCCCAATCCCTCAGAGCCACACGCTCCAGGAATCTAAACCTTGTCATCACAATAAACAAAACATGCTGGAGGTATAGGTTCCTGACCCAGAGACTCTCCAGACTCTGGAATAGACTGCCCATACATATCAAGCAAAGTGCCTCTTTGGCCCTCTTCAAAAGGAACCTTGATGATTGGATGGGAGAAAGGAAATTCACCCCGGGGATCAAGTCAGTTGCCCTGTTAGACAGGGGTCCAGGGAAGTAAATAGTGTGGAAAGAAATAGCCAGGTAAATGTTATGGCTAGGCTTGTATAGGCCCTAGGGCCAATAGCCTAGTACCAACCTATGAACCTATGAACTTATATGTAACTACACATACACACGCAGAGATATGTACAGTAAGTTACATATGTAGTACGTGCATACAGTATGGAGCAGCCACTATTCCTACAGGGGTCTATATTATAACATTGAATTTTATAAAGTTCTAATGTTATATCGAACCAGTAATGTCGAACGCTGAAAACAGCGAAGGTGCAGGACACCGAATTCTTTCCCAGGGAAAGAATTTGTTGGGCCGTTGCTGTGGCTTTGTTGTTTTCAGCGTTCGATAAGTTGGAATGTTACAGGTCGAATTCAGGTAAGTGTGCGATTGTGTGTAGGTTAGGGTTAGGGGGCGGGTTAGCTGAGTTAGGGCTAGGGAGTCGGTCAGGTAAGTGTGCGGTTGTGTGGATGTTAGGGTTAGGGCGCAGGTCCGTTAAGTGTGCGATTGTGTGTAGGTTAGGGTTAGGGGGCAGGTTAGGTGAGTTAGGGTTAGGGTGCGGGTCAGGTAAGTGTGCAGTTGTGTGTAGGTTAGGGTTAGGGGGCAGGTTATGTGAGTTAGGGTTAGGGCATGGTGGAGGTGAGTGTGCGATAGTGACGGACCTTAGGGTTAGGGTTGGGTTAAGGTAAGTGGATAGCTAGTAGTGTATGTAAAGTTTAGTTTAGGTGTAGGATTTTAAGTATATGTGTACGGATTGTTGTTTTTTGTGTGTGTTTGTGTTGTGTGTATGTTTCTCGGAATAGCGATTTTTTTTCTCTGGGAAAAAAAAATCACTATTCTGATTGTTCGATGTTTGCAGATTTTGATGTTTAGGGTTCAATATTATAACATTCGATGTTTACGAACTTCGATTTATAATATAGACCCTCCTACAGTTACCACCTTACCAACTGGAGACTGTATGAGCCACCCATACAAATGACATTCATTGCCTGCAACATATACCCACAGAGATATCAAAGGATATAACACCACACACAGGTGTGCATAAATGGGAAAGCTTTATTTGTGTACTATTACAGTTGTATATGCCATGTCATATAGCTGTTTAGACACGGACATCCATATAAACTGAGTAATGCAACGGTGAAACAGTTATACTAATACAGTAGTCTGGAAAAGTTAACAAATATTGCTGTCCAGGCCAAGGCCATCGAGTAGTACAATAGTAAAGACAGACTGGGCCACAGGATACCAAGCAGTCAACGGTAAGTAATGCAGGTGTATAGTTCAGCAGCCTATATCTACACTCTGTAGACAATACCTAGGGGGTAAAGACCTCAGTTGACACAATGGGATGTAACTGTTACATAACAAGGCACAGCTGACACCATCACAAGCACAGTGACAAACAGAACAGTCTGTATGGCAGGTGGCAGTAGGCCTGCATTTAACCAAGGTGGATTGTATGGTAATGTACATCCATATACCTTAATGCAGCTCACCCCTGATGGTCTTCAGAACTTTGGGCTTTCAGGATTCTGTAGCACTTCCATATACATATATGTATATATAGATATATGTATACATAGATATAGATATATGTATATATAGATATATGTACATATAGCCATATATGTATGCACATCTTATGTGTACAGATATGCCTAGTTATGTTGGTATATATATATATATATATATATATATAGATATAAATAACTATATGTGCATACATATCTATTCTGATATACCTACTACTGTCAATATATGTGTAGATATCCATATGTATATGTGCATATGTATCTCTATCTGTATATGTGTATTCATATATTGCTCTGTGTATGTATATATCTGGGTGTTTATTTGTATATCTATGTATATATACATATCCATCTGTGTATGTCGATATGCATATCTGTATGTCTATATAGATATCTGGATAAGTATATGTACATATATCATCACCATATGTCCTGAACATGGAGTGTAGCCCTACCTCAACCCCTGTAGTCCCAATGTCATAGTGCAAGGGGATGTCAGGTATGTATAGCAGGTATACTTGTAGAGTATTGTTACTGTAATAGGGATTGTCTTCACAGACATGGTGTGTGTGGGAGGTCACCTCTGCTTTTAACATGTGCACCATTGGCTACTGACAGACATCCTAAGGACATCATAGTACAGTATCACTGCTAGCACATAATGTTCCTGTAGACTACAGCAGAGATAATGGCCAATATATGTGGACAGTCTCACACACTCTGGACAGTCCAGAGGTATACACATAACCCCTTAGTGCAAACTATGTAGACCAATCCTGACAATGTGGATGTTAACAGCCATATAGATGGGTATAACACATAACTACTGGTATACATTTGCCCCATAGGTTATACATTAACACATCCCTGTCTGTCCTGATACATAATAACCACTGGTAAGGAGGTGCCATGGCCACATACTACCCACTAGATATTGACATACATCTGTACAGCATACCACTGCTCTGTCTGACATACATGACTGTTATGGTGGCCCAGCAGCAATACATCTGGCAAGTAACTGGACATTGCATCTCACTGGGCAAGTACACTAAGCTGCTAGGCATGTAACAAAGCACTGTGCAGGCTACAGGCAGACCGGCTCAACACTGGCCTACATTTCCTTTGGGGGAATGCATATGTACCTGCACATAGATAGCAAGCTCTACAGGCATGCCACAGCACAGAGTAACATGCACGTGTGTGCAAGTGCATCACTACAACTAATGTGAACATAGCCACAGCTACATATGGCATGCTAGTGTATTATTACAGTATATGGACTATCTTTTCAACACCAACCTCATATGTGCCACCCACACAATAACCCTACATATACTGGACCACTACACAGTGTGGTCCGCTGCCTGCCTGTGGTATGGGACACGTGCGTGTATGGTCCTACAAACATGTAAGCCGATAGGGTAACATACAGTGGAGCAGCATGTAACATCAGATAGAACAGGACCAAGAACAATGACATCTAACACAGTCTGAACACAGGCCAAGGTATGTATTAACAATACACACACTGCTGACAATCACCATAAGTACACAGACCTCAGTACTGTACACACAAACACAGAATGTCCAGGTACATATGCACCCCTTACTGCATAACATATGTACAAAGTTTGTCAGGGTTGAGGCTGGAGGCACATACACAGGGCCAATATTGAGATGTTGCTGTGATAACCTCATACATTTACTGTTATAACAGGGTTTGTTGCAACATATGTCCTATGAGGGATATGAAGTCAGTAACTCTCACGGCTGCCACCATCTACAGACTGCAATCCTCACACTACCTTCTGCAGTTCACAGATAGGTGCTCTGTGGGTAACCCCCGAGACAAAAGGCACCACACAATGGCCAGTCTGCAGATGGCCCTACAGATGGGTGTTCCCTCATTAACATAGCACTGACATGGCAGGAATGTAAACATGTAGGACAGCCATCTCCACACAGACCCTGTTAAATCAACATTATAGCAGCACTTACAGTCTATAGTCAGGTCAGGCACATCCCCCTCCTGTATGTTGGCCTGTTTCCACGGTGTATGTTGTTAGAGGTAAACCCTAATCCATTTGAGATGCTGTTTGCCAAACAACAGATCGAGTTCCTGCTCACAGTGAATGAATGGCCCACCACCAACATGATGTTCCTAGATATTGGTGTGTGTTTTCATGCAATTGGCTATGAGGATGTTACCACAGATTTTCCACATGCAATCAGCTAGAATAGGGCTGCATTTCATGCAGAGACCATCAGCTGATCCTGACCATCACTTAAAATACACATGCTGCTGCCTAAGCAAAGCAGGTGTAAGTCTCCACATCCACCAGAGAGGGAGAGAGAGAGGCAGACAGAGGCATAGAAAAGCCAGGGAGGGATGGGAGAGTAAAATGTATGCATGTGTGTGTCACACACCTACCAGTACAGAGTATCAAACCTCTGATGACTATGCAGTTTTATCACATGTCCATGCAGTTATTGGATATGCCACATAGGTTACAATTTGGGGCGCCCCCAGAACGTATATGTGATGGTGAGTGACATCTGCAACAGGGATATGGTAGATATGTGGTAGATGTAGTACACATGCCTGCCCACATGAACAGGTGTCAGCATCAACACAGCCACACTCTCACAGGGATGCACACACATTGCCACACTTCACATGCACCACAGGGGTCATACAGAGGTTATATGTGCCAATGGTATGTGGAGGGGTCTGACATCAGACAGCATGCTTCAGTATGCCAATGGGAGTTGTAGTGAGTGTGAATGTGGTCATACGCATCATACACCACACACATAGACAGAGGTGCCGGTACTGACATGCATGTGTGCACTGCTTCACGGGTGTGTTGTGGTTCACTGTGCCAGGTGGATATACAAGGCTAGGTGATGGGTATACCTTGGTATCAGGCCACGTGACAATGGTCTGCATTGTGGCTCAAGGGTGTAGTGTCTGGAGTTGCCCACACAGGTTAGTATTGTAGTCACCACCCAGTCACCTGGGTGACTATTGCGTGTGGCCAACCCTGTGCATTGCTTGCCATGTATGTGTTCCTTAGTCCATAATATGGACAGGGTCTGGGATGTGCACACCTCCCACATGCATGTACAGTGACATGTGGAACTGTACCTGGGGTGTCTGGCCCATGTTGTGTACACAGATCATTATCATCAGATGTGCCAGTCCTGGCCTCATGTGGTGGGAACTGTTCATGAACAGCAGGTTTGCCCTGCACCTACATTGATACATAATACCAGTATTCCCTGGTGTCAGTGGCATCTGTCCATACAGGGCTTGTGTTTCAGGCATGTTATGTCCTTTGTGGGTCACATTTGATGGCACCACAGGTGTTTAAGGTGTCAAATGGGGAGCATGGGTGAGGTGCACTGTCGACGTGTACATGCCTATTGGACTGATGGACAGGGTGCCATGCCCTCTGTAGCCCACTGCAATCACACTATGGTTACTATCAGTGGGCAATATGCTGGGTACTACCAACATAGTGCCTGTTGCCTAGGCAAGTGTGTGTGTGTGTGTGTGTGTGTGTGTGTGTGTGTGTGTGTGTGTGTGTGTGTGTGTGTATGAGACATGGGTTGAGAGTGTACCCTAGGTAATACAAGGGTTGCTAACGTTGTTCAGCTGGCATTGATGTCACATTTAGGGGTATGGATTTGCACCCCAGCCTCTTGGCTATTTTACATCTGTTATCCCTGTATTGTGGACATTGTGATTTATACTTGGGCACCATATAAGAAGTTTGAAAAACTTGCTCTACATTGAGTCTAGGTGTTACACACTCCCAGCCACCGCCACACAGGATATGAATAACAAACACAGACATACACAGACAAGCACCTGTCATGTCTGAGATTAGAACTCCTGCCTAACTAGTATATTACACTATAGCACTACACCGTTATAGGATGTGCCACCAAGGCTACTGGAGTTCTTCTTCCCCAAAGGTGTATTTCACAGAGAATGACATCAGCAGGATTGCCAAAGTAGGGCATTTGAATTGTAGTGAGTGTGGCTAGCCTAAAATGCATTGCTCCCTACACAAACATAGAAACACACGCAAAACATCCACGCCTGCCATGTGTGAGGATAGAACCCCTACCAGAGTTCTATATCACACTGCAGCATGATGCTGTTATAGGATGCAACACAGAGAATACTTTAGTGCCCCTTCCCCAAAGGTGTATTTCACAGTGAATGACATCAGCAGGATTGCCAAAGTCAGGCATTTGAATTGTAGTGAGTGTGAATAGCCTAAAATGCATTGCTCCCTACACAAATATAGAAGCACACACAAAACATCCACAACTGTCATGTGTGGCGATAGAACCCCTACCAGAGTTCTATATCACACTACAGCACGCTGCTGTCATAGGATGTACCACAGAGATTACTGGAGTGCCCCTTCCCCAAAGGTGTATTTCACAGTGAAAGACATCAGCAGGATTGTCAAAGTAGGGCATTTGAATTGTAATGAGTGTGACTAGCCTAAAATGCATTGCTCTCTATACACAGAAATGCACACACAATTACCAAGTCTTGGATTAGAACTCTTACCTAACTAATTTATCACACCACAGCAGTACGTAGTTGTAGGACATGCTACAAAGATTACTTGGCTACAACCTTCCTAGAGGTGTATTTATAGGTGGATGACATCGGCAGCCTTGCCAAAGTAGAGCATTTGCATTGTAGGGTGTGTGACTACCCTAAAAAGCATTGATCTCTACAAAGGCAGAGTCGGACACACACACACACACACACACACACACACACACACACACACACACACACACACACACACACACACACACACACACATACACACACAAACACACACACACACTTGCCAAGTCAGGGATTAGAACTCCTACCTAAATATTTTATTACGCTACAGAAGTTCACAGTTATGGCACGTGCTATGGAGATGACTGGGCTACAACTTTTCTAGAGGTGTATTTCTAGGTAGATGACATCAGCAGCCTTGCCAAAGTAGAACATTTGACTTGTAGGGAGTGTGACTACCCTAAAAAGCATTGCTCTCTGCACAGACAAAGCCAGACAGACAGACACACACACACACACACACACACACACACACACACACACACACAGATACTTGCCAAGTCTGGGATTAGATCACCTTTTTATCACACTATAGCAGAACACAGTTATGGCATGCACTACGGAGATTAATGTCTACAAACATCCCAGAGATGTATTTCTAGGTGGATGACATCAGCAGCCTTACCAAAGTAGAGCATTTGAGTTGTAGGGAGTGTGACTACCCTAAAAAGCATTGCTCTCTACACAGACACACACACACACACACACACACACACACACACACACACACACACACACACACATACAAACACACACACACACACACACACACACACACACACACACACACACACACACACACACACACACACACACACACACACAGTTGCCATGTCTGGGATTGGAACTCCTACCTAACTAGTTTATCACACTACAGCAGTATGCAGTCATGGGATGCGCCATGGAGATTACTGGACTACAACACACCAAAAGGTGTATTTCACAGTGGATTACTTCAGCAGGCTTGTCATAGTAGGGCATTGGGGAGGGCAGCGTGTGTGCATGAGCCATAACCTATTCATCTAGAGGTTGACACTCCACATGTGGGCACACACAGGGTCAAATTTCACAGGTACATGTATAGAGCTGCTAGATGACTACTTCCTTGTACAGTCATGTTGCACAGCTAGCAAGTGCACTACATTGTCCGTAATGCTGACAGATACTGGTGACTAGTCTACAGTGAGTGACATCTAAACCTCATGTGGTTGCGGACCTTTGGCTGTGTGCTGGGTGGGACAGGCCTGGATGGCTCCTTGTCACAGTCATCCTCTTCCACACATCTATGTACGTCTACCTTTGGCTTAGTATAATGTGTTGTCCTTAGATATATGTCCGTATTCCTATCCACTGTGTGTGCAAAGCATGTGTGGTACATACTGAGGAGTGTCTGCACTAACATCTGTGATTGCCAGATATGTCTGGTCCACTGGTGTTTGCAGACATAGTCTTTATGTGATTAAGTGTGTGAGCATGCCCTGTATGCCCATCTGTACTGAATGTGTGGCTTGAGTCCAGGTAGTTTGTACTGCAGTGCTGACCTTTGTGTTGTACACCTACATGTAGCATACTGTTTCTGCAGGGTATCTGTCGATCATCTGGCATTGACTGTTACTACATTTCTACATAGGATGGGGGGCACACCTGACTATTTCTACATTTCTACACAGGACTGGGGGGCACACCTGACTGTTACTACAGTTCTATGTAGGATGGGGGGAACACCTGACTATTTCTACATTTCTGCACAGGACTAGGGGGCACACCTGACTATTACTACATTTCTATGTAGGATGGGGGGCACACCTGACTGTTACTACATTTCTATGTAGGGTGAAGGGGAACACCTGACACTTGTACACATTTGCTATGTACTGTACTGGTATGTCAGGTACTCCATTTCATTCTGTATTCTTACCTATAATGCTGACTAGAGGCATACCAGTGTACTACAGATCTTAGCTTTGATTTACCTTCATATTAGTTTCTGACTTCCTACCCTTCAGAACTAAAATCCCACTGCCTGACCTGCTGTAGTCTGTCTGTGTAGGCCTGGGGGGAAAAGATTTACCATAGGCATCATTCAGCGGCCATATTACCAGCCTTTGTTTGTGTTTGTCTACACCTGTCCTGCTGGCTGTGACTGACTGGCATTTGTGTGTCACTTACCTTGTGGGTGTCCCAGTATTGAGGGTGGTGCTGCAGGGCTGCCTATGTAGGATGCACATAGTACACTTCCTACACATAGTTGAGCACAGGTAGTGTAATGTTTGGCATCCCTTTTTCTGTATGTGAGAGTCAGAGAGAGGTGTTATTCCCTTGGTCCCTCCTGTGTCAGTTTATGTGCTATGTATTGCCTCTTTGCCAAGGCCAGGGCACACTGGGCATGACTCCTTCTTCCTACTGGGGCAGGCTCAGGTTGTTCCTCCTCTGAGTCACTCTGTGACTGTGCAGGCCTTAGCAATGGTGGGGGGCTGTGTGACCCTTCCCCATGCTGTTCTTGCTGCAGTTGTTTCTGCAGGATCATATTGTGTAGCATGGCACATACGAGGACAATTTGGGTACATGTAGCTGGTGAGTACTGCAAGGCTCCAGTGGATGTGTCCAGGCACCAGAACTGTGACCTCAACATCCCAAACACACACTCTACAATAATTTACGTCTGTGCGGGTGCCTCATTATGGAGTTCTTGTTCAGGTGTGTATGCATTTCTGATGGATGTCATCAGCCATGGCTCCAGTGCGTATCCAGCATCCTCTACTAGGTGACCATGAGAGATGTCCCCATTGGCAAATCTCTGGTGCAGCTGTGCCAGATGCCAGATGTGGGAATCATGATAGCTTCCAGGGCAGCCAGCACACACATTCATTATTATGCCCTGGGCATTGCACACAACTTGGCAGTTGATGGAGGGGAAACCCTTGCGGTTGATGTAGACCCTACCTCACTCACCGGGTGGTACTTTGATGCATATGTGCATGCAGTCTATAGCACCCATTACCTCAGGATATTCTGCAATTTGGTGGAACAGTTGCATATTGCTGGCCAGCGCCTCATGGGTGTTGGGGAAATATATGTGCTCACCGACATGTGCTGACATGGCATCCAGGAACTGGTGGAGTACCCTGGATGCTGATGCCTGTGAGATCCCCATCATATCTCCAGTTGGCCTTTGGAAGGTACCTGTAGCTAGTATTCTTTGGCCTACATATACCTTGGTATCCACTGGGATGGGTTCCCCTCTGTTAGTTCTGTGTGTGAGGCGTGGCCAGCAGAGCTCAACAATTTGCTGTAGGAGGTCCCTGTCCATCTTATTGTGCTCCACTAAATCCAGCTCATGTAGTCCCTGGTAGGTTACTCTGGGTCTGTACACACTTCTTCATCTCCTCACTGTGGTTGGTCGACAGCATTCACATCCTCACCACCCTCAGCCTCTTCCACAAGTTGTTGTATGATAGCTATTGCAGCCCCTATCATTTTGCTGTTGTGAGTGTTAAAAGTTCCCCGCTTGTTTATACCTGTGATGCAGAGTGTGGGAAAAACCAGAGTGGAAGGTGTTTGCATAGTTTTTAGTAGTGTTCTGGGCTGGGCTGGTCTTCTGCCTGTGTAATTGGCTGATTCTGATACATTTCACCTGTCAGCTATGCTAGTTCTCCTAGATTACCTTCCTACTGCTGTTTTTCCTTTCCATAGCCTTCCTGTTTAAGCCCAGGGGCGTGCCACACCAACAGAGTGCTCAAATGTGCACAGAGCTGCTATTTCCTGGTTTAACTTTCTTTTTAAACCTTTAAAACCCAGTGTGCAGCACACAAACCCACTTAGGCAATGTACAGAATGCTAGGCAAAGTCAGACACACCCCCTTGCTTAGCTGTGCTTAGCTAGGAGCAAACCTGAGCTCATGGCTCCAATCTGCTTACATTATGGCTGACAACCCCCCCCCCCCCATGATGTCAGCTAACTCTTAGGCTTGCACCAAGCTATTCCTACTCTTACACTGTTGGGACCTGACTAGCATGCTGGGGAAAACTGGGATTCACTATCCTTCCCCTCATTTGCATAGGATTGCCTGCTAATGCATAGTTACATGTCTCACACAGAGCCTCCCCCTTAGCAACCACTACTCACTGGCCATATTGTCTTCTGCCTGCCTTTGACCTGCATGGCAGAATAGTGATTTTAGTTAGAATGCTTATTTTAGGTTTATTTTCCCCCCGATCCCGTTTGCGCGCCGCTGCCCTACACTTAAACGGCCAAGATCGTCTAAAAAAATAAAAGTTGATTTTTTTAATTTTTTATGTTGTTTGCAATGCCAGTGGCCTTATACATGGCCATTGGCATGCTTCCTGACTGATATGCAGCCTTTATTTGGAGCTGTCACAACTCCGTTTTGGATTTTGCAGAAATGTACTCAGTTATTAACCGAGTACATTTCTGCAGATTGGACTAGTCCTGCATGGCCGGTTGCAAGCTTCCTGGATCACAAATTAACCTCATTTGCAGGGATTTGCAAATGGGGTGGTTTGCATACAGGGGCTTAGTCCATGCAGGACTAGTGCAGGAGCACTTGTGCACACCTTTGCAGGCTGTTCCTGGATCGCACAGCAGACATATTGCCTGCTAGAGCTCCTGCACTGATCCTGCACACCATGCAAGGCATACAGAATCTGGAGGACTGTCTTTTAGTTTTCAGTCTATTCCAGCATCAATTATAAACATTTACTAGCCAAATTAAAATCAAGAACCTCAGCTGCTAATAACCTTCCCACTGATTTCTTCAAAATAGGTGTAAAAGCACTAGCCTTCCCTATCTCTGTTCTAATCAACTGGTTAGTAACCGAAAGCTATGCCCCATCCATCTCAAAAAAATCCATTATTATACCCTTCACAAAGGAGGTACTTCAACAGAGTTAACAAACTATAGACCTATTAATATTCTATCACCCTTCACTAAAATCCTCGAGAAATGTATTCACTCTCCACTGATAGAACATATAAACAAACACCCAGCATAGTTTCAGACCAAACCACAGCACTATTAGTACCCTTCTCAACTTCAAAAACATAGTAAACCAAAACAGAAATAAGGGCAGCCTTGTTTCTTTACTTTTGCTTGACCTTTCCAAAGTATTTGACACAGTGTCCCATGAAAGCTGCTCTCTGAACTTGCAACACTAGGTCTCACTTACCCCTCCCTCTCCTGGTTTCAGTTATTTATGCAATCATCAGCAGGCAACTAAATGGCAGAATTTCAACCAATCTATATTGGTGTTCCCCAAGGGTCAATACTCGGCCCGCTTCTATTTAGTATTTTCATAAATAAAACTCATACCTCTGCAACACTTGCCACTCTAATACAACATGTCGATGATTCAGCCTCTATCTACTCTGCTCCATCCATAACAAAATTATGGGAAGTCACTCAAAAATCTTTAAATGACATTGAAATATTGCTAAAAAATTCTAACTTGCTGTTCAATGCCAAAAAACAAACTTATGCTTTTTACTCTAAAGTAACATCTTAACCAGGAACACACATTTCATATTCATAAAAGGACTGAGTCAACATGATGTATGAATAAATGAAGCCACTGAGCATGAAATAAAATCAAAATCCTTTAATGCATAATGTGAGCGCCTTTGCAGTGTCCACTGCTTCATCAGACATAGTAAACGAACATTCAGCCCGATTTAAATAATGAAGACAAAAACCTACATCCACTCAGAATTCTCCACAAAAATAAAGTGACATACACTCATATAATACATATATAAAGTACATCTTAATATGTCTGTCCAACATCTTCTGCTTAAAAACTTCACCTCTGAACTCCTTCATAAAAAATGTTAAAACATGCCATCAAAAATGCTATAAAAATAATAAATAACAAAAAAGGAGTTCAACAACGACCATAATCACCTGTAAAAATGCTTGAACTTTAAAAGTGGTTTCAGTGATATTTTCTCATTTAAGCCTTTGCCCCTATCTGCTCATAGCCTCAACATCCACCTGACTTCCAGTGATTCAGTGTGATTCTCAATATCACCACCCCTGTTGTTAAAATAAACTTTCTGTATAACTATAAAAGTAAATTTATGTGTAGATCCAAATCGAACAGTATGTTTGGCTAGTGTGTTGTTATAAGATTCATTAGAAATGTTATAAATATGCTCTCGAATGTGCTCCTTCAACCACCGGTTGGTCTTACCTACATAGAAACAATGACATACTTGGCAGACTGCTAAATATACTAAATTAACAGAATTGCAGTCTGCTTCAGCCTTAAAAGTAAAGATTTTCCCAGTGTTCAGATGTGTGAAAGTGCTGGACATATGTCATATGTATGTCATTGTTTCTATGTCGGTAAGACCAACCGGAGGTTGAGGGACCACATTCGAGAGCATATTTATGACATTTCTAATAAATCTTATAACAATACACTAGCCAAACATACTGTTCAATTTGGATCTACACAAATTTAAGTTTATGGTTATACAGAAAGTTTATTTTAACAACAGAGGTGGTGATATTGAAAATCACACTGAAACACAGGAAGTCAGGTGGATGCTGAGGCTACAAGCAGATGGGGAAAAGGCTTAAATGAGAAAATATCACTGAAACCATTTTTAAAGCTCAGGCATCTTTACAGGTGATAATGGTTATTGCTGAACTCCTTTTTTGTTGTTTATTATTTTTATAGTATTTTTGATGGCATGTTTTAACATTTCTTATGAGAAATTTCAAAGGTGAAGTTTTTAGATGTTGGACATACATAATATGATGTATTTTATATATGTATTATATGAGTGCATGTCACTTTATTTATGTGGAGAATTCTGACTGGATGTAGGGTTTTTGTCTTCACTACTTAAATTAGGATGAATGTTTGTTAACTATGTCTGATGAAGCAGTGGACATACTGCGAAAGTGTTCACTTTATGTATTAAAGGATTTTGGTTTTATTTCATGCTCAGTAGCTTCATTTTCATGTTGACTCAGTCCTTTTATGAATTTTTTACCAGTTGCTGTTGTTTGGACTGAGCTATTTGTTATCTGTGCTGCAGTTTTAGCTTGTTTGATTTGGACACGTTTCATATTACCTCAAGTAATAAGACAAAAATAGAAACCATAAGCAAAGCTAAACTACTTGGAATCATAATAGATGACAACCTCAAATTTGATCACCACATATTTCATTCCATCAAGAAAACTTTCCAAAAATGCGGCTCCTTTTATAGGGCTAAACACTACCTAATTGATCAAGCAAGGATCATCTTAAAGGACAACAATGCATTCTATTATTAAATGCTCAACTTCTCTGTCCTTTCTCTCCCTATTTACAGTCCCTGCTATGAATAAACAATGATACAGATTTAAGACATTTTTTAATTGACTGTTTCTCTCCACTAGAATAGTACCTTACTGTACAATGGTGGTTTCACTTTCAGAAAAACTTTTATCCCACCCTGAAAAAGCTTGTTGCAGTCTCCAATGCACTGATGTCATCAAGGCCAATGAATACAGATAGTTTTCTGGCCAATTCCCTCCCCAAATTGACATCACCACAACCATCCTAAAAACCCACCCATACTGTGATGTCACAGCTCCCTAGTCCTTCCCCTACCCTTACAGAAAGTAAAGGCTAGAACAAGGAAACAATACATGAGTCAAGTCTCCTGCTGTGAGCTGTCAGTCACAGGAGATAACAGCTGAAATTACCCTTAGCACTTTGACAGCTAGGGAAGTTAGGTGTGAAGGGGATGGTAAGTGAGTCAAAGTAGTACAATTTAAGGAGTGTATATCAGAATAATAAAAGCGCATATGTGTGACTGCATAAAAGTCAACACATAATATGCGAAACCTTCAAATAGCGAATGGCCACATAATCAATTTTTTTCCTAGAGAAAAACTTCATGTGACCGTTCGGAAAAAATAAAAATTAAAAACCATTATCAGGTGGGGGGGGCTTCACCCCCCAATGTGGGTGTGTGTGCCCCCCACCCCCCTGACTAAATATACCAACTCCAAGATCACACTATAGCGAAGGAAAGGGCAACTCCGTGTAGTTGGCCAACTACCTCCTTGCCCTGTGTCATATTCATCGAATCGCTTAAATGTGGTTCGATGAATATGTGTCACTCTTTACATGTTCTCTCAAAAGCTGTTTCATCCTTCTAATATTGACCCCAATTCAGGCTCCATGAAAGACTGCAATTTCGCCATTCTAAAAAGACACAGAAGTAAACACAATTCGAAAGTCTGTTCTGAGGCATTTGCACTGTTTGAGCTTTAAGTAGTCATTGAATGGCATGAAATATTACTTAAAACTGACAAAAAGACAGCAATGTATCCATGTAAAATCAATGCAGTGACAGGAGTTTTAGGAAGAAAGAGACCTATGTGATGTAATTTTTTACAGACAAGAACTGCATTGTGGGATACCTAGAGGTAGACTAAACAATCAGGATCACTTCAAGTTACTAGACCGCATGTGTTAAGACTCAGAAATTATGTATAAAAATATTTAAAAACCTGCAAATAGTCCCAGAGTAGTGTTAAAATGTAGGAAGCACCACGCTATGATGAAATAAACAAGTTTTTGATTCTGTGGGTGTAGTTCTCCTTTAACAGCAACATGCCTCCTTCATTCTCTGTTATATGCTTCCCCTATTCTTACAAATATCAACACTAAATATAAGGCTAAACTAGCCTCATGTTGCTATAAACTAGCTAAATTTGCAACAAACCAACCTTATAAAACATACCACTGGCTTGCAAGAAAACAATGAAAGCAGCTTGAGCTCCCAAACCAGTTGACATGCTCACAACTAATCATTGCAGACAACCTCTTGTACTCTCCAGGCAAATGCATAGCATTACAAAATACTCTGCTGTATGATTCACTCACTAGAGACTTCTGTTCTAGCAATATAAACTTTTACTATATATCAGTAAGATATTTAACAGTACTGGACACTCTCTCTACTCTCATTATGTGTCAAAAATTCTGGAATGAAATCCCCACACAGTTAAAACAGATAGAAAACTTAAATAGTTTCAAAATTTGCTTAAACAGTATGCCAAATATATCTCTGTTCCTCCTGCTCACCTGGCTAGCTTTACTTTGATTACTTTTTTCCAACTCTTACAGCCACTTTGTTTCCCAGTCTTTTTGTACTTTATTGCTCTTCCTCATACTGAACTTATTTCCTAAAATCGTACTTTTCCTTCTTCTCTCACACCCCACCACTAATTACAATTGTTCTTCTGTTCGTTTATCTTCCTGCTCATTTCCATAACTTCTTTCAAATCTCTCATAATTTTAACCTAAATTCTGTTTGTCTTGTCTGTCAGTTATTACTAAACTCAAACCTCCCCCAGTCTGATCTTTTGCCTGCAGTCTTCATGCTATAAATATATTGTTACTGTATGTTATTTCTCTATTCGTTCATTAGACAAGTTATGTTAATTTCTTTCTTGTTTTTTTGTGTTAAAATGCTATTTTCATGTAAGAAATATTTAAGAATATTTAAGAATCATGTACATAAGCTCATGTATAGATAGGTGGTTTTACCCTGCAATTATGAATGTACATCATATGTAACTTAAATGTGGAGCTTTTCTCCCCGGAACTCCCCTGAAAATGGGTTTTACCCAGTCAAACTTTTCCTGGTGAACAAAGACAAATAAATAAATACTAGTGAGGCTAGTGAGTTTGTAGATGCAAGGGCCAGATGCAGATCAATCTTTGTAAATAGTGGCCACAGTATCCTGTTATGTCCAATTTGCAATGACCATTAGAGACTGTTTTTTAACAGAATGTGTGGGAGGTAAAGTTAGGCTGTATTTAACATTACTAAGGAAGGAAACTGGGAACATTGCACAAGATTTATGGACAAGGGGTAAAACATTAAGGAAACTACTGGGAATGCTATCAAGATTCAAATGATGTGATTTCAACAGTAAGAATACTACTGAGAATGTTATCCATGTTCTGTGGATATGGAGAGAAACCATAAGAAAGCTACTGGGAATGTTATCCATGTTCCATAAATATGGTATAAAATACTAAGGAAATGACAGAGAATATTACTCAGATTCCACGTATATGGTGCTTTGTAAAGAAAACTGCTAGAAGGTCCAGGTTCCAAAAATATTGTGTTTTGTAAAAAAAAAAATATATTGGAATCATTAACCAGGTTCCAGGAATATAGCTTAGAGTGCAATTTAGGTTCCTGTGATATGACATTTTGTAAGGAAGCTAATGGAATCATTATCCAGGTTCCAGGTATATGGTGTTTTGACTTAGTGCTGCCCCAGCCTGATCAGTTATGATTTATGTTTGTAGATACTGCCCTTTGGATGCAGTGCCATAGTTATGCTCATCAGAACCCTGAAATTGGTAGCGAATATTAATGAAAATATAATCCCCTGGAATTAGCAAGCCCTGCACGGTGTGCAGGATTAGTGCAGGAGCTCCAGCAGGCAATATGTCTGTCGTGCGATCCAGGAATAAGCTGCAGGGACGTTCACAAGTGCTCCTGCACTAGTCCTGCATGGACTCAGCTCCTATATGCAAATTACCCCATTTGCAGGTGAATTCCATGCAAAGGAGGTGAGTTTGTGATCCAGGAAGCTGTCAGCCAGCCGTGCAGGACTAGTGTAATCTGCAGAAATGTAGTTGGTTAGTAACCAATTACATTTCTGCAAACTGCAAAACGGAGCCATAACAGCTCCAAATAAAGGGTGTATATAATATGTAAAGCATGCCAATGGACAAATATATGGCCATTGGCATGGAAAACAGTTACAAAAATAACTTTTATTTTTTCTTTAGCTGATATCAGCTGTTTAGCATAGCGCAGTGGTGAGCAAACGGGATCGGGCAAAAAAAAAACTGAAATAAGCATTCTAACCAAAATCTCTATTTTGCCATTATAGTCAATGGCAAGCAGAAGACAACATGGCCAGTAAATACTGGTTGCTAAGGGGGGGGGGGCTCAGTGTGGGACCTGTAACTATGCATCTGCAGGCAATCCTATGCAAATGAGGGGAATGATACTGAATCCCAGATTTCTCCTCAATGCTAGTCAACACCCAACATTTTAAGAGCAGGAATAGCTTGGTACAAGCCTAGGAGTTAGCTGATATCATAGGGGGTGTGTCAGGCTTACTGTAAGTGGATTGGAGCCCTGTGGTTTGGGTTTGCCCTTAGCTTAGCAGAGCTAAGCAAGGGGATGTGTCTGAGGCTGCATGGCACTCCTTACATAGCCTATTTGGGTGTGTGTGCTGCGCAGCGGATTTTAAAGGGAAAAATAGTAAACTAGGAAATAGCAGCCCTGTGCACATTTGAGCATTGTGTTTGCACAGCACATCCCCAGACTTAAACAGGAAGGCAATGGAAGGGTAAACAGCAGTAGGAAGGTAATCAGGGAGAACTAGCATAGCTGGTAGGTGAAATGTATCAGAATCAGGCAATTACATAGGCAGCAGTCCAGCTCAGTATAAACTATGCAAACACCTTTCCCTCTGGTTTTTCCCACATACTCTACACCACCGGTGTATACAAGCAGAGAAATTTTAACAAACAAAAACAACAAAATGATAGGGGCTGCAGTAGTTATCATACATCAACACGTGGAAGAGGCTGAGGGTGGTGAGGATGAGAATGCTGTTGACCAACCCACAGTGAGGAGATGGAGAAGAGTGTACAGACCCAGGGTAACCTACCAAGGGCTACATGAGCTGGAGATAGTTTAGCACTATGGGGTTGACAGAGCCCTCCTACAACAAGTTGTTGAGCTCTGCTGGCCATGCCTGACACAGAACTAATAGAGGGGAGCCCATCCCAGTGGATACCAAGGTATGTGTAGGCCTAAGAATACTAGCCACAGGTACCTTCCAAAGGCCATCTGGGGATATCATGGGGATCTCACAGGCATCAGCTTCCAGGGTACTCCACCAGTTCCTGGATGCCATGTCAGCACATGCTGGTGAGCATGTATACTTCCCCAACACCCTTCAGGCATTGGTCAGCAATATATGTCTCTTCCACCAAATAGCAGAATACCCTGAGGTAGTGGGTGCCAGCTGGTGAGCGGGGTATGGTCTACATCAACCACAAGGACTTCCCCTCCAACTGCCAGGTCACGTGCGATGCCCAGGGCATAATAATGAATGTGTTCGCTGGCGGCCCTGGAAGCTATCACAATTCCCACATCTGGCATCTGACACAGCTGTACCAGAGATTTGCCAAAGGGGACATCCCTCACGGTCACCTAGTGGGGGACGCTCGTTACACACTGGAGCCATGGTTGATGACACCCATCAGAAATGTCCACACACATGAACAAGACCTCCATAATGAGTCGCATACACAGACCAGAATTATAATAGAACGTGTGTTTGGGATGCTCAAGTCACAGTTCTGGTGCCTTTAATCATCCAGTGGAGCCTTGCAGTACTGCCCAGCTACATGTACTCAAATTCTCATCGTATGTGCCATGCTACACAATATGATCCTCTGGAAACAGTTGCAGCAGGAACAGCATGAGGCAGGGCCCTACCATTGCCAAGGCCTGCACAGGCACAGAGTGACTCGGAGGAGGAACAACCTGAGCCTGCTCCAGTAGGCAGACAGTGGTGTGCCCAGTATGCCCTGGTGTTGGCAAAGAGGCAACGCATAGCACATACACTGACACAGGAGGGACCCAGGCAATGACACCTCTCTCTGACTCGCACATACAGTAAAAGGGATGCAAAACATGACACTGCCTGTGCTCAACCATGTATAGGGAGTGTACTTTGTGCATCCGACATAGGCAGCCCTCCAGCACCTTCCTCAATACTAACACACCTACAAGGTAAGTCACTCTTCTTACCAATTGCTGAATGGAGTAGCATGTGTCGTTACTTGTATCTACAGTATGGATGTGTGCATGCAAGGGAATCGGGTGGCTGAATGGGATGGCAGCAGATAGTAGACACCTATAGTGGCAGTATGTGATCGGTAACAAATACTAGTGTCACCATAGTAGCCAGTACTACACATGGTGACAACACCCATGGCAGGAAATGTACTGGGCCACATGTGTGTCCATATGACACACACATGCCAGTCAGGGAAGTTCACATACTGAACAACAGTCTCAGCCAGCAGGACAGGTGTAGACAAACACAAACAAAGGCCATGCTAAGGCCTCTGAATGATGGCTATGGGCAACCCCCCCAAGGCCTACACAGACAGACTGCATCAGGTCAGGCAGTGGGATGTTAGTTCTGAAGGGTAAGAAGTCAGAAACTGATATGTAGGTCAATCAAACCTAACACCTGCAGTACACTGATATGCCTCTAGTCAGCATGATAGGTTACAATACAGAATGAAATGGAGTACCTGACATACCACTACAGTCATAGCAAATGTGTACAAGTCTCAGGTGCCCCCCCCAATCCTATGTAGGAATGTAGAAACAGTCAGGTGTGCCCCTCCAATCCTGTGTAGAAATGTAGAAACAGTCAGGTGTGCCCCCCAATCCTATGTAGAAATGTAGAAACAGTCAGATGTTCCCCATCCCCAATCCTATGTAGAAATGTAGTAACAGTCTGGTGCAACCCCCCCCAATCCAATGTAGAGACATTGCAACAGTCAGGTGTGCCCCCCAATCCTAAGTAGAAATGTAGTAATAGGTGTGCCCCCCACAATCCTATGTAGAAATGTAGAAACAGTCAGGTGTGCCCCCCCCCCAGTCCTATTTAGAAATGTAGTAATAGTCTGGTGTGCCCCCCAATCCGATGTAGACACTTTGTAACAGTCAGGTGTGCCCCCCCAATCCTATGTAGAAATGTAGTAACAGTCACGTGTGCCCCCCTCCAATCTGATGTCGACATGTAGTAATATGTATGTGTAGGTATAATACCAGTAGAGCACAGATGACCTGAGGTGGCCAAGGTAGCAGGATAGATTGTAGCATTTGTACAATATGCAGGTATGCATGTGTTAGGTTGGTGTGTCTTTCATATTGTGTGAGAGTGGTCAGTATGTATGCATGTTGAGGTTTGATCTGGTGGCCATTGCCCACCCATGCCAATGACAGGGCCAAGTCCTCACAACTGCAGTGCCAAAGACAATGCTCCCCAGTATAACACATTCTAGCAGTAAGCCATTGTAAATGTATGGCAGTAATATGTGTCACCATCTGAAAGATGGACATGGCATGACTGTTGGGCTAGATATACAAGCAGTACACAGGGAAAAGTACCCCAGACATACAGTGTATAATGTGCAACCGTGAAATGGACACACCCTTGGAATTGTACATACAGGTATGCATCACATTATCTGGGCTTATAGTAGGCAATACCAATGTCGTCTGGCTGAATACTTGAAGATTACAAAGGTGATAGGACTGATGTATTGAGAAACAGCTGATGTCCCTGCACAAGCCAGCATAAGTGGAATGCCCCATGCATATCTGTGAGTCAGATGCAAGTAGTGTCCATAGGACACATGCACCCAGGTCACCCAAACACAACCCACAGGTACCTCTCCGGTTTAATTAATCAATTAGAAGTATATATATATATATATATATATATATATATATATATATATATATATATATATATATATATATATCGGGGAATGTTTTATTGTGAATTTGTACTCTTTGCAGGCTGTTTTGGCCGAGGCACTAAGTGCAATAAATCGTTTCTTTTTTGGATCTGATTCCAGTGTTGCTTTTTATACCTCTTTGGTCTTATCCCTGCTGTTGGGAATGGGTACAATATGACCCTCACCTGTGTATGGCAATGGCAAAAGAATGCAGCATGCAGTGCAGGTGTCCCATGCAGGTGTGTTCTTAGCTGTAAGTAGCACCCTGCCAGCATCCACACCACCTGATCAATACTGATAGAAAGTATTGGCATGAACACCTAGCACACCTACCCTGTCACCCCAGGGGAATATACTGTATGGCAGTTTGGGACTTTAGGAGTGACAGACTGCAATGGCCTGCTACAGCTGGCCTGCATCACCACAAAATGGCCTACAGGCCTCTGCCAAAGGCCTGTGTCTCACCCATACCTCCTATGTATGTTATGTCATGGACACCCAAATAACAACATACACTCCACATAACCCATATGCAAGACCATGTGGTCAAACCACAGTAACATGTCCACCATGTCCCACTGCATGAACTGTGGACCAACACCAAAACACAGCTGTGATGAGGTGATAACTATAAGGAAAGTTTCATAGAATGTTTTCATAATGTATGGAAGATGATAGAATAATAGAGGGGACGGGAGCATGGGCAGTATGGAATGTTCAAAGTCCAAAACGCAGCCATGTGCACATACTATCCCTGGCTGCAAACACAAAAATGGGTTGCTACAAACCTGCCCGTACACCACAGTTGGGTTAATGTCCTGACTTTTGACCCCTGCCTCTGGGTAACCTGTGTGAATCTGTACAGTTGTGAGGTATTGCCACAGCAAAATAAGGCCATACTGTCACGTCGATGGATGCACAAGTATGGGATCCTCTGCCATCACTGTACCAAGGTGCTGAACTGGATACACAGACCCAGCAGCAAGTGTTTGCAGCTTCCCCTCCAGAATGGCATAACTTTCAGGGAATATGTAGGCATTTAACCACAATACTGTACATGGCTGCATTCAACCTGTGTTCCCCAGGACATCACTGGGAGCAACCTGACAGTACTTGGGGAAATAAAACATCACAGTGTATAACAGTACACATCTGAATATCTCTGCTATCACCAGTACCATGTAGTAGAAGCAGCACAGACACTATCACCTACATTACACACTATCCCTTGCACAGTTTGACCCCATATTGCCAACTGATCTACAGATATCCTACAGAAACAGTTTGCTAGTTGTAGGTGTTGAACACAAAGGTCTGCCCTGGAGTACAATCTACCTGGAATGGATCCACACATTCAATACAGAAGGGCATACTGATCATGCTCACACACTTCTTCTTCTGGCTTTTCCCAGTTACGGGTCACCACAGCGGATCACCTGTCCGCTCATGATTGGCAGTGGAGTTTTACATTGTCGAGTTTCCAGCCCAGCACCCAACCTTCCACAGAAGGCACACACACATGCATTCACACCTTGGGCCAATTTAGAATGTCCAATCCACCTAAAGCATGTCTTTGAGATGTGGGAGGAAACCGGAGCACCCGGAGGACACCCATACGACCAGAGGGAGGACATGCAGACTACGCACAAAAGGCACCCCAGCCGAGGATCAAAATGGAGAACCTCTTGCTGTGAGGTGGCAACGCTAACCGCTGAACCACCGTGGCTGCCCGGCCATGCTCACATACTTAATGAAGGCAATGTCAGACAACAATATACTGAAAGGTCATACTGGGCATGCTCACACACTTAAACAAATGAAGTCCATGTCTGCCAACAGCAGTGGACCATACATACCTGACAGTTGCAGATGTTAGTGCATACACTTCTCAGTATGCACCAGTCATGTTTTGCACACGCATTGGATAGAAATACAGGCAAATATCTAAGTACAACACACTATAATATGCCAAAGGTGCACATACATAGATGTGTGGAAGAGAGTGACAGTAACAAAGAGCCTTCCATCATGTGGCTTGTCCCACATAACACACAGCCAAATGGCTACAACCACATGATGTGTAAGTGTCACTCACTGTAGAAATTAGTCACTGGTATCCCTCAGCATTAAAGACTCTGTGATGCTAGTGCTAGCTGTGCAACATGACTATACAAAGCAGTAGTCATCTAGCAGTTGTATGCACATACCTGCAGAATATAAACCTGCATGTGCCTGAGTGTGGTGTGCTACCTCTAGATGAATGGGTTATGCCCATGCACAAACACTGGTCTCCCCATAGCCCTACTATGGCAGGCCTGCTGATGTCTGTCACTGGGAAATACACCTTTGGGGAAGGGATTGCCCAGTAATCTCTGTGGCGCTTCTTATAACTGCATAATGCTGTAGTGTGATAAACTAGTTAGGTAGGAATTCTAATCCCAGACATGGCAACTGTGTGTGTGTGTTTCTATCTGTATAGGGAACAATGATTTTTAGGCTAGTCACACTCACTACAATTCAAATGCTTTACTTTGGTAAGCCTGCTGATGTCATTCACTGTGAAATACACCTTTGGGAAAGGAATAATCCAATGATCTCTGTGGCGCATCCTATAACTGTATAATACTGTTGTATGATAAACTAGTTAAGTAGGAGTTCTAATCCCTGACATGTGAACTGTGTGTGTGTGTGTCTCTCTCCGTGTGTAGGAAGCAATGCTTTTTAGGCTAGTCACACTCACTGCAATTCAAATGCCCTACTTTGGCAAGCCTGCTGATGTCATTCCCAGTGAAATACACCTTTGGGGAAAGTGCATTCCAGTAATCTCTGTGTCATGCCCTATAACAGTGTAATGCTGTAGTGTGATGTAGTAATTTGGTAGGGATTCTATTCCCAGACATGGCAAGTGTGCTTATCTGTGTAGGGTGCAATGCTTTTGAAGCCATTCAGTCACTAAAATCTCAATTGACCATCTTTGGCAAGCCTGCTGATATCATTCCCAGTGAAATACACCTTTGGGGAAAAAATACTCCAATGATTTCTGTGGTGTGTTCTATAACAGCATAATGCTGTAGTGTTATATAGTACTTTGGTAGGGGTTCTATTCTCAGACATGGATGTTTGCTGGTCTATGTAGGGTGCAATGCTTTTGAGGCCATTCACAGTCATTACAACCTCCATTGCCCTACTTTGGCAAGCCTGCTGATGTCATTCCCACTGAAATACACCTCTGGGGAAATAGTACTCCAGTAATCTTCATGGTGTGTCCTATAACAGTGTGATATAGTAGTTTGGTAGGGGTTCTAGTCCCAGCCATGGCAAGTGTGGATGTTTGTTTGTCTGTGTAGGGTGCAATGCTTTTGTGGCCATTCACAGTCACTACAACCTCCATTGACCTTCTTTGGCAAGCCTGCTGATGCCATTCCCAGTGAAATACAACTTTGAGGAAAAAGTAGACCAGTGATCTCTATGGTGCATCCTATTACTGAATAATGCTGTAGTGTGATAAACTAGTTAGATAAGAGTTCTAATTCCAGACATGGGAAGTGTGTGTCTGTGTTTGCCATTCATATACTTTATGGAGGTGGCTGTGAGTGTGTGGACACATTGTGGAGTGGGTTTTGCAAATTTCTTATATGGTGGCCCTATTATATGTCACAATTTTCACAAGGATAACAGATGTCAAATTGCTGAGAGGCTGGGGTGCCAATCCATACCCCTACATGCGACATCAAGGCCTGGCAAACAAAGTAAGCAACCCTTGTATTACCCAAGAACACTGTCAACCCATGTCTCATACACAAACACACTTGCCTAGGCAACAACCGCTATGTTGGTAGTACCCTGCATATTGTCCACAGATAGAACCATGGTGTGATTGCAGTGGACTACAGGGGGCATGGCACCCTGTCTATCAGTACAATAGTCATGTAATGGCAGACAGTGTGCCTTCACTATTTTACCCACTGGACGCCTGCTACAACTGTGGTGCCATCAAATGTGACCCACAAAGGACATACCATGCCTTAAACACATGCCCTGTATGGACTGATGCCACTGACAACAGGGAATGCCTATATCATGCTATCAATGTAGGTACAGGGTCATCTTGCTGTCCATTACCAGTTCCTGCCACATGAGGCCAGGACTGGCACATCTGATGATAACAATCTGTGTACAGAACATGGGCCATACACTCCAGGTACAGATCCACATGTCGATGTACATGCATGTGGGATGTGCGCACATCTCAGACATCATCCATGCCATGGTCTATAGAACACATACATGGCAAGCATTGCACAGCACTGGCCACACACAATAGTAACCCAGGTGACTGGATGGTAAACACAATACCCACCTGTGTGGGCCAGTCCAGACACTACACCCCTGAGCCACACTGCAGACCATTGTCATGTGGCCTGATGCCAAGGTATAGCCTTCACCTAGCCTTGTTTAGCCTTCTGGCACAGTCAACCACTACACACCCATGAAGCAATGCACCCATGCATGTTAGTACTGGCGCCCTGTGCCTGTGTGTGTGGTGTATGATGATTTTGACCACATTCACACTCACTACAACTCGCACTGACATATTGAAGCATGCTGTCTGATGTCAGACACCTTCACATACGCTTTGCCCATATAACCTCTGGATAACCCCAGTAGTGCATGTGATACCTGCGCATTACTTTATTGTGGCAAACTAACTACTTAAGAAATGTATTCCTGACCCTGCCAAGTGTGTCAATGTGTGTGAGTCCCTGAGAGAGTGTGGCTGTGTTGATGCTGACACCTGTTCATGTGGATAGGCACATGTACAACACCTACCATATCACTACTATATCACTATTGCAGATGTCACTCACCATCAACTATATGTTTGGACAGCTTCCCAGCATGTAAGCTATGTGGCGCACGTAATAACTGCATAGACATGTGATAGCAATGTATAGTCAGTCAGGGGTTGACACCCCGTACTGGTAGGTGTGTGACACAAACATGCTTAGGTTTTACTCTCCAACCCCCTCCCTGTCTTTGTCTATGTCTGACTCTCTCACACCCTCTCTGGTGGATATTGAGAAGTACACCTGCTTTGCTTAGGCAGCAGGTTGTGTTTTCTAAGTGATGCTCATGATCAGCTGATGACCTCTGCACAAATTGCAGTCCTCCTCTAGCTGATTGCATGTGGAGCAGCTGTGGTAACATTCCCATAGCCAATTGCATGGAAACACACTCCAATATCTGTGAACATCATGTTGGTGTTGGGCCCTTTCATTTACTGTGAGCAGGACCTAGATCTGTTGTTAAGCAAACAGCATCACAGATGGTTTTGGGATTTACCTCTAACAACATACACTGTGGAAACAGGCCAACAGACAGGAGGGGGATGTGTCAGACATGACTACAGAATGTAAGTGCTGCTATTCTGCATTTGGAGTAATGTCAGTTTAACAGGGTGTGTGTGGATATGGCTGGTCTGCATTTTTTTAATACCTGTCATGACAGTGCTGTGTATTTGATGAAACTCCCATCTCCAGGGTCATCTGCAGACTGGGCATTGTGTGGAGCCTTTTGTTTCTTGTGTTACTCACAGAGCACCTATCTGAAAACTGCAGAAGCATACTGTGAGGGTTGCAATCAGTACATGGTAACAGTCATGAGCATTACTGACTTCATATCCCTTATAGGACATATGTCACAACAAAACCTGGTATAACCGTAAATGTATGAGGTTATCACAGCAACATGCCAATACTGGGCCAGTGTTCATAGCTCCAGTCACAATTCTGTCAACCTTTGTACATATGTCATGCAGTAAGAGGTGCATATGTTCTGTACACCATTATTTATTGACATCAAACCTGATAACAAGCCAGTCAGATATCAGACTGCTAGACATGTTATGTATAGTAGGGGTTGTTTCTGAGGACATAACATGGGCATTCTGTGGTTGTGTGTACAGGACTGGGGTCTGTGTACTTAGGGTGATTGTCTACAGTATGTGTATTGTGCATACGTACCTTGGGCTGTGCACAGACTGTGGTAGATGCCATTGTTCTTGGTCCTGTTCTATCGGATGTTACATGCTGCTCCAGTGTATGGTACCCTATTGGCTGACATGTCTGTAGGACCATACACACATGTGTCCCATACCACAGACAGCCATTGGACCACACTGTGCCATGACCCATTATATTTAGGGTTAGTGTGTGAGTGAAACATATGAGGATGGTGTTTATCAGGCAGTCCATATAGGGTCATATTAAGCTTGTATATCATATGTGGCTGTGGCTGTGTTTACATTTGTTGTGGGTATGCACTTTCTCCCAGGTGTCTGTTACTCTGTGCTGTGACATGCGTGTAGAGCCCACTATAATTGGAGGTACATGTGTATTCCTCCATACCAAATGTAGTTCAGTGTTGTGGCAGTCTACCTGTAGTTTGCACAGTGCTTTGTGACATGCCTAGCAGCCTAGTGTAATTACCCAGTGTGCTGTTATGCCCAGTTATTTACAAGACATACTGCTGCCAGGCCATCATAACTGTTGTGCATGTCTGACAAAGCAGTGGGATTCTGTACAGATGTATGTCACTAACTACTGGATAGAATGTGGCCATGTGACCTCTGTACCACCAGGTATTATGTGTCAGGACAGACTGGTGTATGTGCATGCATAAACTGTGTGGGCATATGTAGTCCAGTATTTACGTGATATACCCATGTACATGGCTATTAACATCCACATTGGGAGGCGTGGTCCACATGTCTTGCATGAATGGGATATGTGTACACCTCTGGACTGACCACAGAGTGCTAGACTGTCAACATATATTGGTCATATCTCTGCTGTAGTGCACAGGAGCATTACTGTGCTAGCAGTGGTACTGCACTATGATGTCCTTAGGATGTCTGTCAGTAGCCAATGGCGCACATGTCAAAAGAAGACGTGACCTCCCACACCCAACATGTCTGTTAAGACAACCCTTATTACAGTAGGAACGGTCTACATATATACCTGCAATACATACATAACCCCCTTGCACTAAGAGGCTGGGACTATTGGTGCTGAGTTAGGACTCCACTCCATGTTCTGGACATATGGTAAACATATATATATATTTATCCGTATATCTATATAGATATATACATATATACATATCTACATATATATATATACATATATATATATATATATATATATATATATATATATATATATATATACATACACACACACATATATAAACATATATACACTCATATATATACATATACACATAAATATATGTCTACATATATACAGATATAGATACATATGCACATATAGTTATGGATATCTACATATATATCAACATAAATAGGTATATCTGAATAGATATGTATGCACATATAGTTATAGATATCTACATGAGTACCCTTCAGTCGATTGAACATTTACAAGTTCGAACCACATATGGCCGAGACCATATGTTCGAACTTGTAAAAGTTCGATTGGACTGAATGGAGATCTATGTACAGAGCGGAAAGGGAAGATTTCCCATTTCCACAATGTAGTGAGATCTCAGAGTTGGTATATTTAAGTAAGGAGGGTGTGGGTGGTGCAGGGGCTGTAGCCCCCCTGCTATAGATGTTTAGTTTTGTGTTATTTTGTTTTATGTGTTTTTATTTCAGTGTTCAAACTTTTATGAGTTTATATGGTCTCGGCCATATGTGGTTCGAACTTGTAAAAGTTTGATCTACTGAAGTAGATTCAGCTACATATATATATCAACATAAATAGGTATATCTGTGCACATAGGATGTGCATACATATATATATATATATATATATATATATATATATATATATATATATATATATACATATATATATATATATATATATATATATATACATACATACATATATAAATATATATATATATTTATATAGACACACACACACACACACACACACACACACACACACACACACACACATATATATATATATATATATATATATATATATATATATATATATATATATATCTCATGTATATACAAAGAGATCTACAAATGGCCATATATATGATGCACTATACAGATGTGTAGACAGACATATGTATGAATATACATGTGTATGTACATGTAGACATATATCAACATATGTATATGTATATATACATATTCCTGGCATGTGTAACCATCACGGTTGTGTATACCTTCCCAGATGTATCTCACCATATGTATCTGATATGTGTACATTATGATATAACTACATATGTGATGCAACAGTAATATCAATAACAAGTACTACACAATTGTGGAAATCAAAGCAATTGTTCAATACTAATCATGTGTAGTGACAGATATATTGGAAAAACAACAGCTGTCTTCACAGTGGTCATGGCATTGTGGTTAACTGTTGTGGCTATAGTGTACAGCGTCCGGGGTTCGAGATCTATAAGGGCTGTTTATTTTTTTGCTGGGCAGAAAAAGGGCTGTTGGATACAGAGTGGTTAAGTCAGCTTTGAGCAGCTTTAAGTGGGTTTGCGTGGGTTTGAGTGAAGCTAAGCTGTGCTAAGGTATGGTTAAATGTAAGGGCACTTACACCATGTAGGATTCGCTTACCAGTACACAAATCAGCTTAGCTGTTATATTGCAGCACTGCTGACACTTGCTAGGCATGTTTTAGCCCTGGTAACCAGTTCCCAACACCCAGTCTGATAACATAGCAGGGTAATGACATCTGTAATAATTGTGTGTAATGCCATGTACAATACATGCATATATGTGCTGTCATTACAGTAGCAAGGGGTGTGAGTGTCATGTCAGGGACACACAAGTATATGAGACCTGTACAGCACTGTTATCCATGTGAATGTGTTACATACAGGGTTATTAACCCAGGGTACGTGCTGTCACACTGGCATATAGTGTATCATGGTGGTACTACTGTTGACAGTGCTTTCCCATGTAAGAGTAGAGTGCTAAATGTAGTACTCACAACAAGCACACCTGCAGGCATAGCTGGACTCTGAGGCCTCACTTTTGTGTTCCTGGTGTGTGAGTTGTGTCACAGTATATATTCCCTACTGGATAATGATTCTAAATGTGGACTGTAACTGTAGACTGCCATCTGTACAGCACATGTTAGTGAGGGCTTCCAACATGTAGTAATGGCATACATATTGTTGTCAAACATCTATCTGTTGACACATTCATCCTACTGCACAGCTACTTACCAAGCTGATGTCTGTCAGTCCCTGTACAGATGTGCAATTGGCAGGTATCCAGCTGGGATACGTACAGGCAACTTATGCTTGATTGATACTGACATGTCTTCCCAGATGTTTAATAACTGGCACATATAGAAGACAACACCCTGTATGCACCACATGCCACGGGTACCTCCAGTACACTACCACAGTCAACAGAACATGCTTGGGTACAGGTCTCCATCACAGACACTAACCATGTGTTGTAATACATGTTGCATGCATGTCAACTGGATCACCTCAGTGACCATGTGTAGGAGGCACCCAGAGGATTGGCTGATGCATGTCACTCTCACCCTGAGGGTCATCACAGGGGTGTATGTCACTAGATTGCCTGCTGGCACATGGCAGGTGGCATGATACCACTGTACACACATCCCCTACACAACCCATCTCTCCATGGACAATAGCCAGGTACACAGCTATGACCACCTGCAGCAATGCACCCCAGTACTGACACATGTGTGCATGTGCATTACTGAGGATAGCAGTGTCTGTGTGTTAGTACACCTGTAGTTGGGAATTCCCTGAGGGCCTTCACAACCACAGCAACACCCATTGCCATAGTCAGATGTGGCTGCTATATTGGACATTACATGTACCCTGTTACACTCTTCTCCCTATCAGCTACATGAGCCTTGCAGTACCAGCACAACAGTATGGGTCGATAGGCATGGGATACTCATTGAGTTCTGGCAAGTGTGTGTATGTGTGCATGTCTGTATATCTGTAGGGTACAGCACTCCGAGGCCACATACTCCTATTTTAATGCACCTTGTCACGCAGTAGTACAGATAGTGTTGTTGCTGCCCATAGGTGAGGCATGACAATGCAACACTCTACTATGCCTGTGGCATGTGCATTAGATGCATATCCCTGTAGTACCACTGTTGTGATATACAATGGGTTGTATCGCAGTCATGGGCAATGTGTGATGGTGGGTATGTCAGAGTGTTATCATGGGTACCAGTGAGTAGAATATCCACTGGGGGATGTGGGTGCTGTGTACACTGTCATTACACCATGGTACACCCCGTATATGTCCCATGTACCACTTTATGGTGACCACTGTCACCATCAATCACACAGGTAACTGATACCACAATCCAGTCCAGTTATGCATGTGCTGTGTGCATCCTTCCTGTAACACATTGGACACATGGACAAGTTAGCACCGATAGTCCCAGGTCTCTCGGATGAGTGTCTGCCTGCTATGTGCCTGTTAATGTGTATATGATGGTATGTCACACTATGTATTGTCCATATACAACCATTACATCCCCCATTACCATACTGTACATGTCTGGGGATGTTCTGCATGTAACATGTAACCTGGAACACACCTCACCCTAAACGCTGTGTGGTGTGTGCAATGAAAGCCACACAGTTCAGTGGCACTACATACCTAGGTAGGGGTCTAGTCACAGTGTTGCCAGGTAAGAGTGTGCATGTATGTGGATGGGTCTACATCAGGTTGCAGAGTATACATGTCTCAGTGGGTCACCTGTCTATGTGGCACAGGCAATAATGGTTATACAAACCTGTGACATGTGGTCAACTGTACCCTGGGTATGTCACAGCCATGGTGTCACCACAGTGCCATACCCCTTGTGGAATATGACTGCAGACCATCCTCCTGCTCACATATGTACACCTACAACACAAATGGATAACACTATGGAGACCACAATCACCCAATGTTACTAACAGCTATAATGAATCATTGCTGGATGGCTACACTACCTGACATGTAGCCATTAAGCATTACTCCTGACAACATGTTACACTGCAGTAAATTGGTACACTGTAGTACAGTCACCGTGTGCATCAGAAACATATTAGCCTGTCCTTGCATCGATGTTATGGATGACAGGGATGTGGCACAGGTATCATATGTCAGGGGTTCCATGGGCATGTCCAGGTACAAGCCTCAATGTGCTAATCTCCCCTGATGATGACAGATGTCCGCTGGAACTAGGTCCCTCCTGGGACTGGCCAGGACAACATGCCCATGGCCTGCTGTGGTGTGGTGTGGACAGCGCCCCCCCTGCAGTGCTGGGGCTGGTACTGCCACTATGGGAGCACCTTGGTGTCCTAGCACATCCACATTGACTGCCAGCTGTTGGTGTTGCTGGCCTACATCCACACAGCCATCGCTGTAGTCACACCTCATGTTCAAGCATAGACAAACCATGGTCAATGAGGCCCATCATCTCGCCAAACCATCTATCCATGACCTCGGTATGAGCACGGAGTGCACCAGGCAGTTCATGGAAGTTGCCGCTTGCAGATGTGAGAACAGCCCTCTGCAGCAGGGCCTGTCTGGTGTACAGTTCCATACATGCCTAGGCTCCAAAGACAGCCTGAAACATGTGCCTGGTGGTACCAGTTGTGATGCTTCTGCCAGGGGCATGATGACCAGTGGCCCTACCACGAGCACCCTGGAACATCTGCCTATGTGGTGCCCTGCCGGACATCTGTCCCTCTGCTATGGCCTCTGGTGATGGGGTATGTATAGGCACTTAAACTGTGTGCGGGTTTGGGGTGGCTAAGAGGGGGATGTCAAATGATGGCACTGTTTCGGCCCCTGACAACCCCACCTGTGCCTCAACAGTACTATCATCATCTTCGGTGTCTGCATGGACACCAACATCAGATTGCATGCAGGAGGGACCCTGACTAATCTCGCCACCTGTGGGGGAAAACAAGAAATGCAGTTTAAGACCTGTTCAGCAGTGAATAACTGTACACACATACACACACACACACACACACACACACACACACACACACACACACACACACACACACACACACACACACACATTCCACCTTAATACCTACCTGTACGTGATTTTACAGACAGTCCCAAGTTTATTCCCATAAGTTCCCCATCTTGCATCACACTTGGTAACATACACTCATTAATACCACTTATTAACGTATCACTCCTCTAAATGCCTAGACAGGTGATCACAACACAAGACCTGTTACTCCATTACCTCCTTGAACTGAGTGGAGTAGGTTTTACATAGCCTCACTGCTGTCATTCAGTGTTCACCCTGTGTATGTTCAGACATCATGAGCATGGCCCCTATATGTGAGGGGCTACTACGTTCATGTCATAATGTCACGCATTGGAGTGTCATGTGTAAGTATTGCTCAGTACATGTCAGATATGCTGCTCAATCAACCTATCATGTGACAACTGTAATATATGGATACACTCCCTGGTGTTGTCTAGTAATTCCCCAATGCATCTGTAGTGCTGCATAAATAGGTTGTCATTCACCTCTCTGCTGAATGCAATATTAAAGGTATACCTGGTGTCTACTTTCCCTCCCAATGCATGTTCCATGCTACAGACCTTATTATACTATCAGCTGTCCTGTGATTACATATCAGACAAGTATTCCTGGTGTGTCATGTGTCAGTCCATGTCCATGTACTGCATGATCCCAAAGGGAAGTACTGCCATATGAACAACCCCACAATCACACATGTGCATACATGGACACCCACACAAACACACACACACACACACACACACACACACACACACACACACACACACACACACACACACACACACACACACACACACACACACAGGTGAGGTTGCACAAAGATAGTACACACAGTCCTCCCATTACCCATCTGTCAAGATGCATAACATATGGTACACAACAGCATGCAGTTCAGCTATAGTCAATCATATAGCAAGAGTATACATGTGGTGATGCATGAGCTGTGTTAGTAGGTGATGCCCCTTCCCCTGGAAACAACTGCACCCATGTACACAGTATTGCTGTCCACCTGTTCTGCACCCTGTCATGCACTGTGCACCAAACCTCACAGGTGTTCAACCCATTGCTGAATTTGTAGTACTATGTCAGTTATGTCAGCTCTAATGCTCACAGCCCCTATGTTTTTCAGCTACACATACCTGGGATGATATGTGGACAGATGTCATTTGTGAATGCCTGATGTCTGGTTTACAGATCTCAACATCAGCGGACCATGTATGACCAATCCAATACTATTACAACAACAACCATCAGACCATACTGTGGCTATGGGGAATGTACACACCCTTATTGATATGACACACCCTTCCTTGATCTGCCATGGGATCACATCACCGCATGTATTAACAGTACATGAGCCTGATATGTGACATATGTCCTGTACATTCACATGCAGTGTCTATGAAATGTGTTAGGTGTGTGGATGCTGACCGCGATGCATACACTCCATGTGTGCATATGTGTGCACACCCTTATCATGACAGTTTGTTGCACCTATTGTTATGTGTACTACAGCAGTCACTATTACTGTCATGGGTATACTAGCATGGGTCATCTGCATTTGCCAGTGTATGGTCAGTCTGCCCTACAGATGAGCCCCAACTCTGCATGATTGCAAGGTCTGCTCATGTGCACATGCCTTGGTGTTCACACACTGCTGTCACTATTGCTGTGGGGGTAGGGTTACATCTGCCACAGTTCCTGAACCTGACTGTGTGCAAATACAGCCATTCTTAGCATCCTTGGGGTCCCTTTTTGCAGATGCTTGACAAGTATGGCCTACATAAGTGTGTCAGTTTGCGGTGTCCCATACACTGAACACCACATGTTACAGCCTAGTCCCATCTAATAATTTGGACCACAGTAATACGTTATGCCATAGTGTAGATCTCAAACAGTTGCCATTGTAAAACTGGTATATACACTGTTGTTAACTCTGTATAAGGGTGATGTTTCACACATGTCCCTACTGTAGGCCATGTGTCCCACCATTATGTTAATCCCTGTGGACACATTACGCAATGACAGGATGTTAGTTATCTTGCAGGTGTCATACCCTTCCAATACCCCATCATGGTCACCATTGTGATGCAGTGTATTTAACAGCAACAATATGTGAACATGTACAGCATGCATTATGAGTAGGTGTGTTAGATGTGTGTGTGGAATATACCATAGCCATTACATGCCCGGTCTTTTGGCAAGCATCAACATAAACCATACTCACCAGCTACAGGCTGCTGCCTTGATGGTATACCAGAGACCTACATAAGAGTGTGAGAGATGTGATGTCAATGGCCCACAGCTGTGGCATTGCTACAGGGTGGGTGCAGCATTACAGTACATCAACAGTACAATTCCACAATACTACCACTCATGCACATCTGTTTATTACTATTATGCAGCAACAAACTATATATATGACATGACAGATATGAATGATCTACGTGTACAGATGCAGATCCATATGCAACAGTGGTCTACTGATGTGCCATTTGGCCTTACCTGCATGTTCCTCAGCCGGTGTGTGGGTCGCACCCACCTCCACAATGGTGTCTGGCAGTTGCTGGTTGTGTGGACGGACAGGTGCCATGAGGCTAGCGAGGAGCTCCTCAACACGTGTCAGGAGGGATGGATGGCATGACCCCCCATTGCGAGGTGATCCCCCTGGACTGCAGCAGCACGCTGACAGGTATTGTGAAGCAGGTCAGAACAATGATGCCGGACCTGCTCATAACTGCGGTTATGCAGTCCGACATCATTGACCTTGTGGATTAGGTCGTTTCAAAGGGCGATCCACTCATGCTGCTAATGGGCAGCCCTGCCAAACAGGAGAGGGTAGTGCTGGATAAGGCAGTTCAGTACTATGCCGTTCTCAGCCACTGAATATGCAGGTAGGTGTCCATGGGACATCTTGCCTGAAAGACATAAATATGGAAACAGGTCTGAGCAACTCATACAGCAAGGTTACCATAGTTCTTAATGCACATGTCTATCACCTCCCCACCCAATCAGTGACAACAAACTGTTCACACAACTCAATAGGTATGGCTACAGCTTACCTACCAGTGGGACATATATTGTATTGTACCACACTTTGCGCTATGTGTTTGTAGCCATGTTCCCTGTGTGGACGCTATCATTGCTGGCCTCTTATGGACTATTCACCTGCATGCCATTGTCAGGGCCACTATGGTTCCATATATGCATGTGGTATGCTTGCTATGTGATTGCTGCACATCTGACATTCTGTGTTATTGGGGATATCTATGCATGCTGTTGGACATATTCTGGGATTGTGTAGAATATTACTACCCACATATGTCCTATAACAGTGACACAATAGCATATTTAGGGAATATTTTCCAGTAGAACCATCTCTCCAACCTCATCTGGCCATGTTACCAGGCCACATCACATGTGGGACCCACCCTGGGGCCTCCTCATTTACTGGTCCAGCACTACCTTCAGGTGGAACCACCTCAGGAGATGTTGTCCCCCCACTGGGGGCACACATAGACATGATCCTGTCTCCCGAGGTCAGGTCCAGTGTCTGTTCCAAAGCGGGCACCACAGACACTTGTGGGATGTGCTACATCACCTTGAAGCACCCAGTACACATTCACAGTGTCCACATGCTCATCCTGCTCAGCCTCCAGACCAGGTACCTTCAGGGCTGTGGACTACTGTTGTGAGTAGCAATGGGTGGGAGGCTTGTCCCTATTGTTTCCATATGGGGGCCCATGGGGCTTCCACATCACAGGTCACACGCAAGATCCAGGGTGTTTACCCACTGCATGTGTCATATACCACCCCTGTAGGCTGTCTTCTATATCTGCCAACCTGGACCACCTCCACAAATATACCTGTCATCTTTCCCCATATTCCCATTCCCTACTTCACAGAAAAGGGCAATGTCATCCCAACAAGGGGTTCACATGTGTCATATCCGTCCATGTTGCACACACTTACAGCTGTATATATCTGCGTGTATTGCTATGTGTACTGTTCCCTCGCACATAGCATGTAGCACTGTGGTGGTAATATACGGGACATGTATTTACATACATATATGCGTGTGTGTGGTTGTATATATGTAGACATGCGCATATATATATATATATATATATGTGATGGTTTCAGTTATGCCTTGTTATGTAGCAGATACATCCCATTGTGTCAGCTGAGGTCTTTACCCCCTAGGGATTGTGTACAGACTGGAGGTAGAGGCTTCTGGACTATACATCTGCATTACTTACTGTTGACTGATTGTTATCCTGTGGCCCAGTCTGTCTTTACTGTTGTACTACTTGAAGGCCATGATCTGGACAGCAACATATGTAATGCTTTCCGGAATACTGTATTCATTTATCTGTTTGACAGTTGCATTAGTCTGTTTATATGTATTTCAGAGTCTAAACAGCTATATGACATGGCATATACAACTGTAATAGTACACAAATAAAGCTTTCTCATGTATGCAAACCTGTGTGTGGGGTTATATCCTTTGACCTCTCTGTGGGTATATGTTGCAGGCAACAATTGACTTTTGTATGGGTGACTCATACAGTGTCAAGCTGGTAAGGTGGCAACTGTAGGCATACTGGCTGTTCTGTATGGTGTGCACCCTTTAAATATGTATCTTCCTATACATATCTCTGCATTTGTATGTTTAGTTGCATATATATATATATATATATATATATATATATATATTTGCACGGGTTTGCACAAGGGTAAGCTATGCTAACCTTTGGTGTAACACGCTTACAGTTACAGAGAGTTAGCGTCAATATTGCTTAACTTGTGTGCACATTTCTTAACCCCGCATAAACAGGCTTAAACTCACTTACTAGTGCTTACATATGCTTACTCCTGCTTACTACTGCGTAATTGTGCTTACACTTGCTTACTAGTGCTTACTCCCACTTACCTCCACACTAAATTAGACAGTAATGTCTACTGGTTCTTGGGAAGGTGGTGGATTTGGAAACTGTATGGAGTTATCATTCATTACACATTTTACCTTCCATTTGTATCCCTGATTCCTGTGTACATATACTGTATGGTGCACTTGTGATTATCTTGTGGACTTTGCAACATTATGACAATGACACCTCACATCAGTACTCTAGTTCACAAATATATGTTATAAATATATAAATGTTGTAAATATATGTTATTGTAGGTTATGCAACAAAATAAATTGATCATACAGTGATTTGACATGGGAAATGGATTGCACTGGAGTAGAACTCGAACCGGGAATGACTGCTCATAAGGCTAATGCTCTGCCCATTACACTATTGCTGTACTGCTTCATTTGCATATATCTTGCTTTTTATCCTCTTGTGCTATTTAAGCTGCATTAGCCGTAGCTAAGCGATGGGCAAACCAACGCACCTACAGTTAAATTTAATCTGTTTCATAAAAAAAAACTTTATATTTTATATTTTAACTATTGCTCTTGTAAACATGGGGGGATATTGCTGGGGGTATGCGAACACCTATGAGCGGTCTCGCTCATTCTTTTATTCATGCTCTGCTGTCCTTCATTGCAGAGGCATGTATATTCTGAGAGCTCTGCTCTCAGACATGCCCCCTGCACTCGTACACACTCCATGTACATTTAGGAGCTCAGGCAGCACACCTTCATTAATATGCATGGAGCGCTGCCGTCCTGCTCCTGAACAGCCGCTTTCATGCAGGACTAAGCTAGTCCTGCATGGAAGGATAGTGAATCCGGGAGAATGATGATATCTTTTGATTTGGGTTATATTTTATGATTTTTCTCATGGGTACTACAATCATGATGTTCCTTTCGATTTTTCTTATGTCGCTAAACATCTTTTTCTATTTCATTCAAAATTGTTAATGATAATGAACTCACAGGAAGACTTTATTCAGTGGATACATTTTGTTTTTATTTTTGGACATGGATGACCTTGGTTTTACTTTTTAAGAATGAGGGCTTTGCATAGTCTGAATAGAACATTTTGTTTTTACTGTATTACTTATTTATAGTATTCTTTCACCACTGTTGCATGATTCAGACTCTCTTGCTATATTTTTGTTTGTTAATGAAATGAGTAAAGATACAGTCATCTATAATGTTACGTGATGTATTAATGTTGTTTGTGGCTTACATACAGGGAAGAATTACAGCTAGGTCCAATTAAGTATTAGCATAGGCATTATTTTGTGTGTTGTATGTGGGTGTTTGACAAGTCAATAAATATGGAGGTATCATGCAGATAGATTCCTTCATTTTGATATGTTGATGGATAGTTCACTATGTTATTTTTTAATGTAACAAGGGAAGGGGGACCAGCACTGAATGGACACAAAGCAGGAATAGTTGCTCATTACTTATTTAAGTAATCAAAATACTCCATCAAATGGTTTACTATTGTGGATATGGAGATTTATTTATTTTATTTATTGCATTTGTTTACCGGGAAAGTCCACTGGGCCTTGGAGAGCCCATTTTCAGTGGAGGCCCAGGAAGAAAAGCTCCACATACAATTTATACATAATATAGCAGTTGGAGTTACATAAATATTTAAAAGGCTATATAGTAATAGTAATAGGCATGATTTTAAGCTAAAACACAATTACTAATAATAGGCATGAATTTAGGCTAAACACAGTACTAATGAAAGGCAATGATTTTGAGCTAAATACAGTATAGTATACATGTGAGAGTTGGCACTGTTTTAACAAAAGTAGTTAGGAAATGGATTGAAGAGGGGAATATATGTGAAAAAAAGACAGGGAGGAATAGGTTCAGGAGTGGCAGTAGGTAGGTATATAGAGAGAGGGTGGGTAGAGATCACTGCAGCGTAGGGATTTCAGTTTTGCTCTTTTCCCAACTGTTGTGCAGTCTCAGAGATGATTTACCTAAGCTTGCAGGGATGTAGGAATGCAGTCCCACAGATGGGGCATGCAAGAGTTTATACCCCCTTAAGAAGTGGTGTTTTAGGTATTATAGTGCAGTTTTGATTTTGAATTCTGAGAGTGCAGTTTTGGATTTGTTTGCCAGTCTTCTGTGATTTTTCATTCATGGTCAATCATGGTGTGTTTAAAAGAAAAATATGTGTTTGGGTTAAGAGGTCTATGGTGTTATATTCGATCTTATATAGATTTGATATTTCATGCTTGAAATACTGAACTTCAAAAAAAATATATACTCAGTGCAACATCAAATGACCAATAAAAAGTGTGTATGTATGTATGTATATATTTATATACATATATATATATATATATATATATATATATATATATATATATATATATATATATACACACACACACACACACACACACACACACACACAGACGCACACACACACACAAATATGTACATATATATATGGTTTCACTTCATATTGCTGAAATTCTGAAATATCGAAGTTCAGCATTTCGACAGTATAAAGCCGAAACCATCACAACACCGACACTTCACAATCACGAAACCACAACATCGAACACACAGCATACAGCACATGACACACAACCCATAACACCCACACCTCAAAACAAATACAACAAAACACCACACAGACACACACCTACACTACACAAATGCAGGGAGGCAAGCCCCCCTGCACCCCCACACACCCCCAGTTGTGTATACTAACTCCAAGATCGCACAAACAGTAAAACAAAAAACACACACACACTCATACCTCCACCTCCCTACCTAACCCACACGTACAAGTTAGAAAAACACTCATGCACACTCACTCACCTTAAACTGCAAGCACCATCCATGCCAAAGACTTCCATACAATAACGTAAATGCATAAGTGCGAATTCAACATAGTCCTATTCGCACTTATTCACTTTCGTTATTTTGAAGTTTTGGCTTCATGGACACAAATTGCTGAAATTCGATATTTCAGCAATTCTTGATTATGAAGTGAAACTATATATATATATATATATATATATATATATATATATATATATATATATATATATATATATAGTTAAACTTCAGAATATTAAACGCCTGCTGAAATCTCAAACTGCATACGGCCGAGACCATATGATTGAGATTTCAGAAGCTCAAAATTCTGAAACAAACCGAAAACAAAAAAAAAAAACAACAGCAAACAAAACGTTTCTGTAGGAGGGCAAGCCCACCCTGCACCCTTCACACCCCTGCTACTTAAATATACCAAATCCGAGATCGTACTACAGGGATCAAAAGCAAAATCTCCTGTTCTGTGCTGTATGCAGATCTCCATTCAGAATTTCGTGCTTCTGAAATCTCTATCATCTCGTCTCGGCCATATGCCGTTCGAGATTTCAGTCTTTCGATATTCTGAAGTGTAACCATATATATCTATATATATATATATATATATATATATATATATATATATATATACACACACATACACACACACACACAATACACATGCATGCATACATAGTGATGGCTGTGGAGACTACCACTTTAAGTCTAAGGCAAGCAGGCAGAAAGGCTCCATGTTAACCAAGGTAAAGATATCTGCAGTCAAAGTACAAAAGGGTTACTGTTACTAGTAGTGGCAGATTCCTGAAGGAAAAGACAAGGAGTAGTATGCAGGGCTTTCAGAAACAGTGCTGAAGGAAGTTATCTTGTGTTCTAAGAAGCTGTTTTCTTCAGTGGAAAGGGAGTAACTGGCTGTCTAAGAAATTAAAGATCGAGTGTATAGAATGCTCTGTGCTTTCTCCATATAACTGCTTATTTTTGCTCTTTTCTCAAAAAGAAAAGTATATTTAATGTTATCCTTGTAAAAACTAAGTTCTGAAATGCACATTGCTTGCTGTCAGACTGGTTTTCTGCTGCATGCAGATGAGACTACTGTCTATAGCTATAGGTATTTATCTATTTTAAGATACTTTTGTTGAAGGTTCGGAATATCATATTTCTTATATGCTGACATTTTCCTTACAAAATGCCAGGATAAGTTTGTGGAAGTCTGTGGTACACCATGTGTTAGGAACTTGCCCTTTGCCCTCTGTTTTGTGATCTAGTACTTAGAATATATAATTAGCAATGGGCCTAGGGGAGTGCAGGAGTGCTTACTCCCCTGCAAAAATGTCGTCTTATTCATTTTTTTGTTTTCAATGTTGTGTGGTTCATTGATTTTTCTTTTACCTTTTTAGGTTTGAAGAAATGTGTTTTTGATTATAGGAACTATACTCATACATAGATGCACACACACATGTGTGTGTGTGTGTGTGTGTGTGTGTGAGACACACAGACACACACACACACACACACACACACACACACACACACACACACACACACACACACACACACTCGCATGTTAATATCCAGTTTGAATAACTGACTTCCACTGGCTGTTAGTAGAAGCTTATTCTAGAATCTCAAAAGGTGTTGTGTAATTTATATGTTTCTTTCTTTTACTGACATTTATTTTTAGTATCAGCCTCCCCAATCTGATGTTAGCTACCTTAGCAATACATTCCAAGCATAGACTTTGTAACATATCCCGATCAAACATTACATTGCAGACTATGCAGAGGTGACCTTTAAGTAATCAATAAGAAACAGAATACAATGACAACTCTTGATGCCTTTCTAATAGTCTGGGGCTCTCATTACTTTTTTTTATTTTTAGTAAGAAATCACTGGAACTTTTTAAGACATTTTATTTGGCCTATTTGAAAGGTACAAAGGCAGTGTGTTAAGTAATGGGTCAATAATGGACCAAATCAGAAATATATAAAATATAAAGTGGTGCAATGATTTCCCTGCAGTGACAAGACATGCATATTAAAATTAGTTGGGCTACAGAATATTTTTCTCACTCTGATAGATACGCATTGGGCAAAGATTAAACGGATTTCTTTCACTGTTCCTAGATATTAAATGCTGGTGTTATTTTCATGATTTGACCTCTTGTTTTGTAATCATGTAATCAATTTGTGTGCTTTTCTGCCAGATATCTACATATTACATTTACTGACATTAAAGATGAATTTGTACTGCAGCAGTATATTTTTGTAGACCATCCTATTGAATATTAGTATAATTTCTTTAAGTTATTGTGTTATCAATTATTGGTGTATCTGTTTATCCAGGACTCATCTCCCAGTTTTATATCTGTGAAGCATACCATAAAAAAGTACATGAGTTCCAAGCAGTGTGTTTTTAAGTGCACAGCTATAAATAAACTTCCAATCAAAAAGTCACAAAGAAACTGAAATGTAAACTACTTATGTGATGTTAACCAATAAGTAATGTACCAAGTCTTTAAAAAAATCAAATATTTAATTAAATAAATAAAATTACAAACAGATATAGGTAGCTTATCTGAACTGGCATACACACCACTAATTCTTTGTTACATGTACAGTTCTTATTCTGCAGGTCTTTCGCCTTAAATATCTTAAGTCTTTATTGCCTTTTAGTATCTTTAATATGATATGCATTCCACTTTTGTCTTTAATATTACAGTTATGTAGACTGTGATATGACTACTCAATTATAATCTCCATTTTTAACAAGGCGCCTTTACTGACTTCCTTTCTGGTCTCATACTCCATTCCAAAGTGTGTAGCTCCTTTGAGTGAGGAGGAGAATAAATGCTGGTAAATGAGGGGCCGCAGATACATGACATTCATAATTGGCTAAGCAGTTGAGGTAGGGAATTTTCACAATGAAGGAAATGTCCTGTGAAGCTTTTAACTCATTACATCTGAATAATGCCTACAGGTGGCTCTGCAGTTAATTCCTACTGATATTGCTTGTTCATATTTGTGTCAATAATTCCTTAACCATGCTATGTACAAGGTTTTAAAAGATTTCATCTTAAAGCTTATAAAATAGCAAACTCAGCTGCATTAATATTTGACATCTGTTTAGTGCAGGTAAATAGATATTAACTGTTATTTTATGATAATTTATATATATATATATATATATATATATATATATATATATATATATATATATATATATATATATATATATATATACATCTACAGGGCAATCTGCTAGTAGAGATTGTGGAGGAAGAGGTTATAAGGCTGGCCTGTCCCTCAGCAGAGTTTCGAGACAGTTGTGAAACATTTCATAGTTGAAATAGCTGAATGAGGCTCTCTATCACATTGCAGGTCTTGTAAGTAAAAAACAGCAAAAAAAAAAAAAAACATATATATATATATATATATATATATATATATATATATATATATAAAACATATGTGTGTGTGTGTGTGTGTGTGTGTGTGTTTATATATAATTAACCGTGACTGAGACATAAAAACAGTGAATTTTGAAAATTACTGTTGCACCATTACAGTGCTTTCTGCGGGGGGTGAATATATACTAATTCCAAGATTATACCTTTGTGAAGGTAGAATATTCTGAGATACCACAACCTCAGAAGTTTCCACATTTGTATGTGTGCTTCTACTATTCTAAGGCTCATGATTATAGTCCTTTACATTTGAACAAGTACTATCTGAAGAACAATTAGAACCGAATATTTCAGGCTATCTGAAGAAACATATGTGGAAAACTAGGTCACGGCAATGTGTTTAGGATCTATATGTATTAATGCAGGCTTGAAGGACTGTGGGTCTCCCTCTGTTATTATATCTGCTGATGCAAGGATAGAGACAGACTAAATACTAATCTGATGAGGAATTATATCTCTCCATAGAAAACCTTAAATTCCACTGTATCCCACATAGACCTCCTCCGCCTTCTTTCTCTTCTTTATTTTTTATTTTTATTTTATTTATTTAGCCATTGTTGACTGTGTTAGTCCCACAAAGCTAGCTGCCTCTTTTGTTTCAGGGGCATTTATATTGCTAGGGGAAATTTTCCCCCTACTTGTTTTGCTGTACTTGGTACTGGCTGTATGCGAGTGTATGTGCTTCTAGTGGTGGCTGGGAGGATGCTGATCAAGACAGAGGTGGTACCACAAGGAATGGAGGCAAATGCTAGCTCTGTGGAAGTTTAAAGTGTGGAAGAGTCAGAGATTCTGTTACAGGAACAATTATTTCTGTCAAAAGAGACCATTTTTTGAGAAGAATGTATGTTACAACTTCCAGTCAGGACTGAATGAAATGTTAGGGAAGAGTGAACTGGCAAATGATATTTCATAGGGGATATAATGGACGTGATTCAAGATGAAGAAACTGAAACTATTATGAAGGATGTGTCACCAGCAAGGAGAACACATGCAGAGATTGTGACTATTTGAGGTGGAGAACAACAACAAAAAATAAAAAAAAGGAAGATGATGTTAAAGGAGAACTGCACCTAATAACTGGAAAAACATGCAATTTTCAGCAAATCTTGAACTTTTCTGCATTGCTAATGCCTCTGTATCAAAGTAAATGGTTACTGTTATTTTTTAATTTGTTATACCTCAAAATAATCTGAAGAAAGCTGCCATAGCTAGCATTGTTTTGTTTTACAGTCAATGCCTTCACCTTCCTGATGTCATGTCAGAGGGACAGAAAGAAATCTTTAAAATGAGGGTATAATTTTTTGTGGTTTTCTCTATCATCAGTTTACAACATTGTTGTGAATGTCTACTTTTCACTTTTAGCATCAATACACATTTTAATTTATTTGCTTCCTTTGATGTTCATCAGTGGTCATCTCTGTTACGGCATTTAAGGAATGTTTGAATGACGTGCTTGAAAATGTAGCTGAGTTTAGTGCTCTTTTTAAAGTAACAACCGTAATTCAGTGTTCAAGTGTGAGAAATCTGACCCCTGTGAATAATAGGTGTTACTTGAGCTGAGATGCTTTGTGTTGCATTCACAGTTTTAAATGTAGCTAGGATTAAAGTCTTTGATGTCAATGACTTGTCTAAACAAAACAATGTATACAAAGCAACAATGTTGTGACAAAACAATGTATACAATGCAATATACAATGCAACAATGCTATAACAAAACACCGGAAGAAACATGCACTTTTACAGAAATTAAAGTGTAGAAACAATGCAAAATCAAATATTGACAGAAAGTAAGAAGAGTTAGATGGATATATTTGCATTCTTTCTTTGTGAGACTAAGTTTTATTAAAGGGAAAGACAGTTGCATTTGAAAACTAAGCTTGAACACCCTGCCTTTGTTCAGACTCCAGGTTTCACTATTTATTTGAGGTGTGATACTGACAATCTGTGACTGATAAAATACATTTAAATGCCAAATTTAAGAGGCATTCTATTCTTAATGGTTCTGTAGTTGGGATAAGTGACATAACCTAATTACTCTGCCACTCTTAGTAGCCCCTGTGTTGTAACAAATGAGATAAATTTAGGAAAGAAATGCAAATAGAATAATTAAATTATGCTCTTTCACATGTGAAGTGTTTAGTGTTAGTTTGCAGGGAAGGAAAATCACTTTTTGGACAAAAACCTTGACTTTTGGGTGGACTTTTCCTTTAAAATAAATTTCATTGTAAGGGTTCAAATTAAGATGAGTACTGAAATGGAGAGATATGAAAAAATGGGACAAAGTTATACTTCCTTTGGGTATCAAGACACACGAAGTAAGCACTTTTATTTTAATAAAGAGCCATTTTGTGACATTGTGACTGCACAGAGCATGGACATATTTAATGAGTACTGAAATGGAGAGATATGAAAAATGGGGCACAGTTATACTTCCTTTGGGCATCAAGACACATGAGGTAAGCACTTTTATTTTAATAAAGAGCCATTTTGTGACATTGTGACTGCACAGAACATGGAAATATTTCTATGTGAATATGAGAAAAGACAGAATGCTAACTTATGGAATGAATGTGTAGTTAAATCATTCTTTTGAGAATCAGAAAAGAAAATACATGTACAATTTCAGACAGAAATTGAGAGAAAGACTTTAAAAATCAATTAAGAATATTTGTAAAGATGTCATGGATGTTTTGAATGTTTTTGATAATAGGATTATGGACTGGGGAATGGGACTTTAATGTTGTTTTGAAAATGGAAAATTGGATAGTTATACATATTCCAAGTATTATAACAGCTGAAGGGAATAAGGGTGTGGTAAAGTACTGGGGAAAACCAAGGACATGCTTTTTTTTTTGGTAAGGAATGACATTCGGTAAATAATTGTTACAGGAAGAAATGTTATATATGTGGGAAAACTAGGCATGATATAAAGAAATGTGTACTTGAATGTTATAAATGTAAAACTGGAAATACATGGATGGATTATAAAGAAAAAGATATTGAAATAGACATGGAAATTATGATTCAGGAGAAAGAACAGAATGAAGAAGAAACAAAAGAAATAGTTCATAGGTTCATAGGTTCATAGGTTCATACTAGGCTATCTGCCCTAGGGCATTTATAAGCCTAGCCAGAGTGTGTTTGGCTTTTGCCACCCATTTTAAATTAATTTTGCTATGCCCTTTTTCGAGGTTAGTATACTGTGCCTCTGTCTAACAGTGACACAGAATTGATACCCAGGGTAAACCAACGATATCCCATCCACTCATCAAGATTCCTCTTGAAGAGAGTCAATGAGGGACTCTGCCTAACCTGGACTGGGATTTTATTCCAAAGTGAAGGGAGCCTCTGGGTTATGAATCTGTCCCTCCAGCATGTCCTATTTATTTCAGTGCTGAGGTTCAAGTCTCTCGAGCACGTGGCTCGATGGGATTTGGATTTTCTGAGGTGCAGCATGTCCATTAATTCCGGGTTGGACATGGCTTTATACATCAGGCACAGATCGCCACTGAGCAGGCGGTATGCCACTGAGTACAGCTGGAGTTTCTTTAACCGGGCAGCATATGGCATCTGTTTGAGCCCTTTGATCCTCTTGGTGAGGTACTTTTGGGGTCTTTCCAGTTGTTGCAGGTGTCTGGTAAGGTACATCCCAAAAGGGGTATTGTACTCAATTATGGGCCTGATGAGGTGTTAGAAAAATATGTATTTGAACATGTATAAAGTGCTAGTTTAAAAGCAAATAGTATATAATGCATTTTATTCTATTTACAATATGGCAATAAGAATGATTTTACATGTAATTGCCTGAAGCTTAGGAGCTGCAGTGTATTTGAACTCTGACCCTGGCAGTAGCCAGCTCAGCAAGCTTATGTTTTTCACTAATGATTATCTGCTGGGTCAGGAAATTAAATGTATAAGGCATTGAAAATCTTCTTCCTTCCTCTGGGATAATTGGCCTTGTGAATGTTACCAAGATAAGACACAGCTGCTAAGTAATGTTGCAAGAAGAACAAAGAAGTGTATTACAAGACTGAACCAACTATTGTATTCGAACAGGCCTGAAACCTTGAAGGAGTAACATTTGCAGAAAGACATTATAACTAACCAGGTGCTTTGCAAGGCTGTATTATTCCCATGGGAAAACTTTTTAAAATGTATAACATCAGCTTTTCTTATGAATAGAATATTGTAGACCATAGTGATGTAGGTGCCCTGTGACTAACCACGTCAGTAAGGTGGGCACAGCTTGAATGTAAGACTATATAAAATTGTGTACTTCCTGCATCATGTCAGACAAAACTCTGTACTTGTATGTTTTTTTGCCTCCTGGTGTACTCTAGTAAACTTTTGCATCTGAGCCTCCTGTGTTGTTATCATTGTTATTTTTTATTTAACAGTTTGGTCCTTCGGACCGGAAACCCTCAGACAGCTACAGATCAGAGTGTACCGGTGGTCGAACACTGCGCAGGAGAAGCTACCGAAACGGTTCTTCTTGAAATACAAAGACCTCCGACTGAATTATCGTTTTGAGAGGCTGGCCACTTTCTGATCTGTGGCCGAAGAGCGGTCTCGAACTGGTCGACTCAGGAGGCTCAGGTAGGAAGATATTTGCCTTTTTTCTGTTTTAGATCAGGGACTAGGTTACAGTAAATACTATTGTCAGAAGATTTGTTATACAGATCAGGGACAAAAGGAAATTACTGTATATTTTGTCAGGGATCAGGGAAACAGAATAAGGTAGGCAGTTATTCTAGATAAACTGTGTAAGGAACTGAAATACCACGTGGTGAAAAGGGTTACGTAACATTTTCTTTTAGCACTAAAACCTTGCGAGATCCGCCCCTAACTGAAGACGCAAAATATATGCAATTACAACGGGCTGATAATGTAAGGTATTATACAAAATGGGTTAATAAATACGGATTTGACGGTAAATTAAATAAAATTTCATTAGTTAAATTTTTAAAACAACTTAAATCTGACGCAGAAGGTCAGGCAAAAAAACAACAGCGATTAGGCATTCCTCAGGCACACAGGTGGATTGAGGAAGTAAACCGAAGGGAACAAAAAACTAAAAATGCTAAGACGTTATTTTTAGATAAAGAGGATAATAATACAGTAATAGCGATGGCTCCTCCTCCCCCACCCCCTCCAATGCCTTTTTCAGGATATGAAGCAGGAGGACAAGCTGGTCCGCCTCCACGTTATCCTGAAGTCACAAGAACACTAAAACCATTTGTTAGAGATCCTATTGAAACTAGGTCCCGGACACGTAAAACACTTGGGGACACAGACTTATATCAAACAGAGAGAAACACACTAGAAGAAAGTGAGGAAGAAATCTGTCCACTAATTGAGGTACCAAATCCTCAGGCAGGACAGGAAGGGCAGGACCCAACTCTTCTAGTATACAGACCATGGACACCGGAAGATATTCGGAAAGCTACAGAGGGAATCCCTCATCCAAAAGTTAATTACACAAAGTTTTTACAAGATTTGCAAGGTATGAGACTAAGTTACCACTTAAATGGGGAAGAAGTAGAAAAGGTAGTTAGACAAATTGTGGGTCCAGACTGGCACATGATTTGTGGCACCTGGAATCCTCGTAATGCAGAGCTTAAACCACTCCCACATAGTGACGCAGAACTAGATAACAGGGTGAAAGGTCTTACAGACCGAATTTCTGAAAAAATGGAAACCTAGAGCAGATTGGACTTGCATTAATCAATGCATACAACAGGAGAATGAAACGGTAGATGGGTACTATGGTAGATTATTGGAATGTTTCAATAACCATAGTGGTATGGCTATTCCTGAAAATCAGACACTTGATAGTTCGTATGAACAACAACTGAAAAATGCGTTTTTGAAGGGTTGCATTGCACCTATCAGTAGCTTTATTACAAGCATATGATAGATCATCGAACAAGTAGGCTACAAGCCTTACTTGAATATGCTAGACATGCTGAAAGACACTTTAATAGTAAAAAGAAAAAGAAGACACAAGTCTTCACAGCTGAAGACGGAGCTGAGGTCTTTGTAGTACAGTCAGGTAAAAAGGGTAAGAAAAATTTCCAGGGAAATAAACAATCTGATAAAAGGTCAGAAGATTTTGAAGAGAGAAAAAAGAAAGGTGAGTGTTTTAAGTGCTGAAAGAAAGGACATTTAGCAAGGGATTGCAGGCTAAATAAAAAGGTGACTACAGAAAATAAAGGTGATGAGGACTGACTATATGACAGTGATGAAAGTCAGAAATCATCAGGAAAGGCAAACAAAGGACAAATGTAAATGTAGTGGAAGGAACAGAGGAAGTGCAAGCAGATGTAGAGGATGAAGAAAGTGAAATTTTAGATTTGGCATTACTGAGCTTGGAGCTCTATCTGGCAGACACAAAACCGGAAGTTACACTTCTGGTGGAGGGAAGGGAAGTAAAATTCTTGTGTGACTCAGGAGCATCACGAACTTTGATACACCCCTCAAAGTTACCAGAATATTCTGAATCACCTGATTATATATTAGTGAAAGCAGCAAATGGACAGCTATATAGGGAGCCACTCTCCCATGATATAGCAATAACTGACCCTGTTTCAGGTATGACTCAGAAAAGTAAAATTGTAGTTTCTGCAAAATGTCCAGTAAATTTACTGGGAAGAGATCTTATGCAGATATTTGGCATAGCGGTAGTTCCCACTATGCATGGTATGGAGGCACAAAGACAAATGGATACGTTTGTGGTGCGACCGGAGGGTGAGACTTTTTACTGATACAGCCAGGACCTAGTTACAACTGGTCCAGGGGCAGTAACCAAGGAACTGATGAATGTAGCCATCAGTAAGGCCCCCTCCCTTGACACTGACCAACAGCATTTGTTACATTGTACTCTATACTACTGTAGCACGCCAGGACCTGATAAGGAATATGAGCAAGAATTATTCAAAAATCCTGCTAACAGATTAGTATTACGAACCTTATATTGAGATACTGAGGGAAACAGTGTGGTAAGCTATTCATTACCTCAGGAATTCATGACACTGTATAAATCTAATCGACTGCCACATGTTAGCTTGACAAAGAACAAAAATATGAAATGGGCAGACTTAGGAGAAAAAGTAACAAGATGGGAAAAACAAACTGATTTAGAATTATCAGAACAGGGAATACAAAAACAGAAACTGAATTGGCTAACAGACACATCCAGCTGTACACTTACAAACTAGTGAAGACAGCTGATTAGCATTCTTATTAGAAGAAGAAGAAAAAGCCTTGTGTGACATACCAAACATTCGTTGGTCAACAGGCAAATCAGATGTAGGTCTTATTCAAACAGCAGGACCAGTAACTATTACACCAAAATCAGCATTTAGACCACAGAAAAGACAATACCCCTTGAGGAAAGATGCAGAGCAAGGAATCAAGCCTATAATAGCAGCATTACTCAAGGAAGGAGTACTGGTAGAATCTCTTGATTCACCATGTAATACCCCTCTATTTCCTGTTAAAAAAGCAAATGGGGAATGGCGGATGGTACAGGATTTACAAGCTGTAAACAATGCAATAATACCCAGAGCACCTACGGTGCCAGACCCACACACCTTGTTGAATGATTTGAAGCCACAACAAAAATATTTCACTGTGGTAGATATAAGCAATGCTTTCTTTTCAATACCTATGCATCCTGATAGCCAGTATTGGTTTGCATTTACATTCCAGGGTAAAAGATATACCTATACTCGGCTTCCACAGGGATATTGTGAAAGTCCAACGATATTTGCACAAGAAAGGGCAAGCAACCTGGCAGGGTTTACCCCACCAGGAGGTAGTCAGATTCTACTTTATGTAGATGACATTTTTCTAGCAGCCCCTACCCAGCATCAATGCAGGGAAGATACGATAGCATTATTGAAATTTTTAGCAGCACAAGGACACAAAGTAAACAAAAGTAAGTTACAACTTTGGAGAAAACAGGTTAGATACCTAGGATATGTAATATCCAATGAAGGTAGAATATTAGACGAAGACAGAAAAACAGCAATTTTGCAGGCGCCTAAACCAGCAACCAAGAAGGAAATGATGTCCTTCTTGGGAACGACTAATTTTTGTCAAAGCTGGATATCAAACTATGCTTTGGAATCTGCTCCACTGGCTGATTTAATATATAAAACACCAATGGCAGCACAAGATGTATTACAATGGACACCTGAAGCAGAAACAGCTTTCTGCAAACTAAAACAATTGATAGCTTCATCATTAGTTTTAGGACTTCCAAACTACCACAAAAGATTTTTTTCAGACCGTAGATTGTAAACAGGGATACATGACGTCAGTTCTGACGCAACAGCATGGGGATAAGCAATGCCCCATAGCTTACTATTCATCACAGTTAGACCCAGTGGCACGATCGTTACCTCACTGTGTGCAAGCAGTAGTTGCAGCTGCAATGGCAGTACAGGCTTCGGCCTCAGTGGTATTATTCCACCCTCTCACATTGAGAGTGCCTCATGCAGTCGCGATAATTTTACTGCAAGAAAAAATAGCATATCTATCTCCTGCTAGACATCTTTCATGTATGACCATACTGCTGAGCCAACCTCATATGGTAATTGAACGTTGTACAACATTAAACCCATCAACGTTACTTCCGACTCCTGTGGATGGCACACCGCACAGCTGCCTGCAGGAAATTGAGCAAATAATTTTGCCCAGACAAGACCTCACTGATATGCCCTTGGATGATGCCGAGGTGACATTTTATGTGGACGGTTCATGCAGAAAGGGTCCCACAGGGAAAAATCTAGTAGGATATGCAGTAGTCACAGATACAGAGATTTTAGAAGCCCAACCTTTACAGCACAACCTATCTGCTCAAGCAGCAGAACTGATAGCCTTAACACGGGCTTGCACTCTAGCGAAAGATAAATGTGTGAACATATATACTGGCAGTCAGTATGCTTTCTCTACAGTGCATGTTTTTGCACAGCAATGGAAAAAAAGGGGAATGATAACATCTAATGGCAAACCGATTAATCATGCGCAACTTATTTTGAACTTATTGGATTCCATTCAGTTACCTACTAAAGTAGCTATTTGTAAATGTTTAGCTCATACAAAACAACAAGATAGAATTTCAAAAGGAAATGCAAGAGCTGATGCAGCTGCAAAGCAAGCAGCCTCAGACTCAGAAACTTTACGTTTAACCGAGGAATTACAACCCTCTGAGATTTTAGATCTAGAAATGTTAAAAACAATGCAGACACTAACTATGAAAGCAGAGAAACAGAAATGGGAGAAACAAGGTGCAATCCTCGAAAATGGACTGTATATCTCCAAAGAGAAAAAAACAATACTGCCGTCTAATTTATTTAGATATGCAGCTTTGTTGAGCCATGGGCAGTGCCACGTCTCAACAGGGGGGATGGTACAGTTAGTAAATCGAATATTCCAAACATATGGATTCACAAACTTTACACAAAAATTTTGTGCAGCATGTCATATTTGTACCAAACATCATGCACAAGGGGCATTCAAACCCAAGCAAGGGAGTTTTCCTACACCACCATATCCATTCCACACTATTTGTATGGATTTCATAGAATTGAATAAATGTGAAGGGAAAAAATACTGTTTAGTAATTATAGACATGTTTTCCAAATGGGTAGAAGCTTTTCCAACTAAAAATCTGGATGCAGCAACAGTGGCAAAGGCCCTAATAAAAGAAATAATTCCTAGATTTGGCATACCGAAAAGAATCTATAGTGATAATGGGACACATTTTGTTAATCAGACGATTCACCAACTCGGGAGATTCTTTGGGATCTCCTTGAAGAATCATTGTGCTTACCACCCACAGTCTGCAGGACTGGTGGAAAGGTACAATGGAATTTTAAAAAGCAAGTTGAGGAAGTTAGTAAATGAAACACAGAAGAATTGGATTTGCTGTTTGCCTTTGGCACTGCTGAGCATGAGAACAGTTCCAAATGTAAAGGGTTTGACCCCCTTTGAAGTGATATTTGGAAGGGCATATTATGTGCCACAGTGGAAAGCTCTCATGCCTGCAGAACTAGAGGCTGACAGCTCATTAGCTAGCTATATGAGGAAACTGTTAGCAAATAAATCTGTTTTGCAGTTGAACTCTTTTTCAGATAAAAGACAGACCAGACCGTTGGAAGCAGTGCTGACCCCAGGGTCCTGGGTGTGGCTGAAAGTTATGAAGAGGAAGAAGTGGGCGAGTCCAAAGTGGGAAGGACCGTACCAGGTACTGTTGGCGACGCCTACTGCAGTCAAAGTTGCTGAGAGGTCATCCTGGGTCCACCTGATGCACTGTAAACCGGTAAAGAATTTTCAACTTGATAAACATTTTGTGACTGACACACAACAAAGGCAGGATGGCCAAGAGCAAAACGAGTAAAAATACAGATCAACCCCAAAGATGTTGTTTAATCATCTTGTTGACTATGCATTTATTGACTATGATTGTGATGACCTTCCTTTTGTTGTGGTTTTTCCTACATATAACCACACAAGTGAAAGTGGAGAAACGTGATGAACTGTCTATAGACTGGCATCCAAACTTTAACACATACCTAGCTATGAAGCGTGTATATGTAGAGACTATGAACATTTCAAATTGCTGGGTTTGTACTGCTATACCAACAGCATATGGAGGACTGTTGATGTCCGCTGTCCCCTTGGGGATAAATGAGACTTGGGAGAATTTACTTTTTGATACAGGATCTGCAAGATCACAGGACAAAATTGCATTGTATTTGCTTATTACACAGAGGGGAATTGTATGTTTCTACAAGAATGATACACTCCAAGTGGGTTGGACTGTAACATAACTATATCTTATAAATGCTATATTAAAGCTAAAGATAAAGGCACTGTTTGTAACACAAATTATGATTCATATTTGAGCTTAATGAAAACAACATTAAGTGATGTGCAGAGAAATCCTGTTTTGCATAAACAATTGTCTGTTATAGATAGGAAAATGTTTCATTCAGAATTAACCCGCATCAGTACTAAAGTAGAAAACTGTTATTTTGTTTGTGGGAAAAAGGCATACAAATGGCTACCTGAGAATTGGTCCGGCAGTTGTTTTTTGGGTTATCTGGTCATAAGGCATACTGCAGAATTACCTCTAGGTAAGATACGAAATGTGAGAGATGTAGTCCGAAAATCTGAAGATCCAATCGGAAAACCTGTAAACCCAGTGGGAAAAATCGAAGCTGGTTGGAAAGACCATCATTCCGTGAAAGATAAAGAAAAATTGACTCATATGGACTTGAGTTATATCCTGGGCTGGAATATTTCCAGCATATGGAGCAGTCAAATCGATCTGGGAATTGAGAAAGCTGTCAAAACTTCTCAAAGAAATGAGTAACGCAACTTTTTCTGCTCTCGAACTAGTGACTGATGAACTGAATGCAATGAGAACTGTTGTGCTACAAAATCGAATGGCTCTTGACTTCACCCTAGTGGCGAGAGGTGGTACATGCGCGCTTATCAAAGAAGAATGCTGTGCGTTCATACCAGACAATCGACACGAGATTAATGACCACCTAGAGGTAATACAGCAGGTATCGGCCATGACTGAACCAGGCCCAAACCCACTGACGAACTTTTTCCAGAGTCTGTTTGGTGGGTGGGGTTCTATCCTAATGAATATTTTGATTGCTATTTGTGTTGTCTGCTCCTATTAGAAGCATGTGTCTGTTGTGGGATCCCCTGCATGAAAAGATTAGTTAAAGATGTTGTTGATATATCTGTAACTGAAACTTTGTACCAAGACATTGAATTGGAACTATTAATTCCAGATGAAACTCTTTCCGAAATATAAACTAAATGACTTGCCTAGTTGAAAGTCCTTAAAGGAGAAGGCTAGGGGACGATATAACATTGTTTATGTTTCTGAATAGAACAAAAAGTATTAAAAGGGAGGAAAATGTTAGAAAAATATGTATTTGAACATGTATAAAGTGCTAGTTTAAAAGCAAATAGTATATAATGCATTTTATTCTATTTACAATATGGCAATAAGAATGATTTTACATGTAATTGCTTGAAGCTTAGGAGCTGCAGTGTATTTGAACTCTGACTCTGGCAGTAGCTAGCTCAGCAAGCTTATGTTTTTCACTAATGATTATCTGCTGGGTCAGGAAATTAAATGTATAAGGCATTGAAAATCTTCTTCCTTCCTCTGGGATAATTGGCCTTGTGAATGTTACCAAGATAAGACACAGCTGCTGAAGTAATGTTGCAAGAAGAACAAAGAAGTGTATTACAAGACTGAACCAACTATTGTATTCGAAAAGGCCTGAAACCTTGAAGAAGTAACATTTGCAGAAAGACATTATAACTAACCAGGTGCTATGCAAGGCTGTATTATTCCCATGGGAAAACTTTTTAAAATGTATAACATCAGCTTTTCTTATGAATAGAATATTGTAGACCATAGTGATGTAGGTGCCCTGTGACTAACCACGTCAGTAAGGTGGGCACAGCTTGAATGTAAGACTATATAAAATTGTGTACTTCCTGCATCATGTCAGACAAAACTCTGTACTTGTATGGTTTTTTGCCTCCTGGTGTACACTAGTAAACCTTTGCATCTGAGCCTCCTTTGTTGTTATCATTGTTATTTTTTATTTAACATGAGGGATGAGTAAAGAGGCATGATGACCTCCCCTGATCTAGATGTGAATCCCTTCATGATTAGGTGGGCTAAATAAAATGTTTTTCTAACCACTTTGGCCCCATGGTTGTCAAATGAGAGATTGCTATCAACTTGGATTCCCAGGTCCTTGTTTTTGCCAAAGGGGATGACTTTACACTTTTTGGCATTTAGCTTGAGGCCATGGCTCTGGCACCAGTTGTCTGTTTCTATGAGGCCCTTTTGGAGGATGCTTGTGTCGGCTGAAGAATCGATTATGGTGCCCAGTTTGCAGTCATCTGCGAACTTGGTCAGCCACAGTCCTTCTGTGTTGGCCTGTACCTCAGATAAATATATACCGAACAAGAGAGGTCCCAGAACTGAGCCTTGTGGGACGCCATTTGTAACTGGTTTGGAGTCTGACATGGCTCCAGCAATTCTACCCATGTGACTTGAGCCAGTTTGCAACCCATCTAGTGACATAGGGGTTTATATTTAAGCTGGTGAGCTTATCTATAATGCCTGAGTGGGGTATTGTATCAAAGGCTTTTGCGAGGTCCAGGTAGGCTGTGTGGACCACCTTCCCCTCGTCAATGGCCTTGGTGACTGTTTCAAAGAAACTGACCAGGTTTAAGAGGCAGGATCTGCCCTTAACAAAGCCGAACTGGGTAGGATCCAGTGTCTGTAGGTCCCCAATATCTTTATTTATGAGGTCCATGATGATCCTTTCCATAACTTTGCAGACCAAGCTAGTCAGGCTTATGGGGTGATAGTTTCCAGGATCTGTTGAGGCACCACCTTTGTGGAGAGGGACCACTGTTGCTGTATGCTACTCTTTGGGTACATATCCTGTAGTAAGGCTGAGATTGAACAGTAGTTTTATGTTTGGGTTTAGCTCTTCTTGGAGTTCATGTAGGACGCAGCCCAGGACACCGTCTGGTCCCATTGATGCTGTGTTTTTTGCTTTGGAGAGGGCGGCTCTTACCTAAGCATCTGAGATGTCAGGGGGGCAGCACTCTGCTGGGATAGATATTTGCCATTTTGGTGGGGGTTGCTGAACCTGTCAGCTAGGATGTTGGCAAAGTCTGTGGGTACGGTGAAATTATGTCATTTTGGACTAATTCTGAGCATATCTGGGAATACCCACCCAGGTTCCTAACATAACTAAAGAAAGCCTTGTGATTATCCTTAGTGTCCTGTGCAATTTTTCTCTTGAAGCTGGCCTTAGACGATTTTATGAGTGCCCGTAGTTTTTTGCTAATACTGATCAGAGATGCCTTCCCTTTTTGGGATTTTGCTCTATCATGTAGTAGCTTCCTCCTTCTGTTGTATAGTTTGTTTATGGCTGGGGTCCACCAGACAGGACATCTGCCTTTGGAGGATTGGCTCTTGGTTTTATTTGGGATTGCATGATCCATGCATTCCTGAAGGTGTTCATAGAATGTGTTTATAAAGGATTCTGAGGTCTGAGCAGTATTTTCCACAGGCCCGGGGGCTTTGAAGGATTCCACCTCGGTTTTGAGGAGTGTAAAATTTGCTTTAGAGAAGTTTTTCACTGTGTTTTTCTGGGCAGGGGGTGTGGTCGAGATGTGAATATCCAGTGAGATTAGTTTATGGTCTGATCTTACCAGTGAGAGATACACTTCTGGTCTGGAGCATAGAGTCCCCATGTTGGTGATGATCAGGTCCAGTATGTTTTCCCCTCTTGTGGGAGTGGTAAAAAGTTGCTCCATAGCATTTGAGTTTATAAATTCTAGGAACCTTTGGGCTAGGGTGTTGGAGCTAGAGCAATGCTCCCAGTCTATGTCTGGGTAGTTGAAGTCGCCCAATATAATGGTGTTTGGAGAGACCTTCATATTTTCCAGTGTTCTCAGGAAGGCTGAGTGGGGTTCCTGGGTTTGGGATGGTGGTCTGTAACAGGCTATAAACTGGAAGGCACTTTTACCCACTGCTAGTTGCACATGGATAGTCTCTGATGCTTCCTGCTGTGCCACCAACCTGGAGGTGTGGGTATCTTTGACGAATATTGATACTCCCCCTCCTTTTGTGGTTCGGTCCAAGTTTTGAGGCCAAAAAGCATGGTATGAGGTATAACCTGGTAGTGCTGGTGTGCTCTCAGGAGCCTTGAACCCGGTTTTTGTTACTGCACAGATATCAATGTTCTCCATGCTAAGAGAGTTTTGAGTGCGTGCATCTTGAGGTTTAGACTTCTGGCGTTGAGTAGCATTACTCTTAGTTTCTTATCCCTTGTGATACCTATGGAGGTGGGTTTGTCTTTTGAGCCTTGCCTAAAAAAGGCACTATGGGGGTAGCAAGAGCCTTTGCCAATATCCGAAAGCCCAGGTGTGACAGGTGCAAGCCATCCCTAGCAAAGCATCGTGGCTTGTCGAGCATGTCATCCCAGGCTGACAGGCATTGGATCCATAGTGGAAGACAATATAGAAAAGAAACAAATATGATAATAAACAAGAGGAAAAAGAAATAGATTCTGAAGTTAGTGATGATGAAGCTATACATTGGAAAGTTGTGAAAGGAAAATATCCATGGGTAAAATGGTTAAAATGAAAATGAAAAAAAAAATTAAAAAGTATAAATTCAAAGGAGAAAACAATTGGAAACCGATACAACAGCATATTGAGAGAAAGATTTCCTTTAAATTATGGAACCGGTTAACCAGCAGTTTAAGGATTCTCTCAGTAAACGTTAACAGCATAAAATATATTTATAGAAGAATAACAATTTTAGAATGGTGTAAGAAATGTGATGTAGATATAATTGCTTTAGAAGATATAAGATTTTTAATTACTTAAGAAAGATTACAAAAAGAAAATATATTGAATAACAATATATAACTTCAGTAAAGATCAATGGTCAGGGATAGTGATTTTATGTAAAAAAGCAGCAAAAATTCTAGATATAACAATAATTAAAACAGGGAAATCTTCTATTGTAGGTTCAAAGTATCAAGAAAATGTTTATAGGCTTATAACCATATAGGCATATTTTTCTTGTAAAGAAAGGACAATCTTATTTAATTAAGTTTTAGATTACGTAGCATTAATCGTGAATTTTATAATAATAGGAGATTTTAAGTGTGACTTAAGGGAAGAAAGAATGAAGAATGAAAAAAGATAAAAAATATGAGAAGTGATGAAATGTAGTAAATTGGTATTATGGAATAGATAATTTTGGAACTATAGAAGAAGTACAGTAAAATCTGAAAATTATTGTTTTATAATATCTGAAAGCATAAGTATCATGGAAGGTGAAACAGTTGTAACAGGATTTTCAGATCATTTAGATACATGGATAGAAATAAAAAAAGGATATTAAAATAATAAATGAAAAAAGCATGGAATGGAGAAGCAAAAGAAATAATACAGCTATGGAGAGATCATATTATTATGAGGGATTTCTATAATATCTGGACAGCATGGTGGATTATGTTTATGACAAAGTATAAAATGTGTTTTTTAAAATGGCAGAATGAGACAAGAAAAAGAAAACAAAAGTATATCAAAACGTATAAATATGTTTTTGAAAATGAGAAAGAAATAAGAAATAATATTCTGGCAAATAGATGGAATTATATAAAAGAAATGTAACACACAATGAGAAATATTATTAAAAATTGAAAAGAAATGTGTACATTATGGAAAACATATTGACTGGTATATAAGAAAAAAGTGAATTTGATGAACTCAGTATTAAAGGGTAAAATTGTTTATTTCTCAAGTGTGAAAAAAATGTTGTTAGAAATAAATGTCTCATGTATTTGGAATTCTAGATTAAATCCAGTGAAAAGAATATTATGATACATGGATAGAAAGGAAAGAGGTTTAAGACTGTTAAACCTAGTGGTATATGCAGCATCCTTAAATTTATATAAAGTATTGAAACAGATAAATGATAAAGATGAAAATTAGTTTCTAAAGTAAGTATAAAAATGCAAAATAATATAAAGTAATAAAAGAATAAAGAAAGGCTTTCATGGGGAGTTTACCATTTATTTACAAAAGATAAAACTATGGTATATAAATATTGATAAAATGGAAGATCACTGAAGTACTTGGTATAAAGATGTAATAAGACAATATTACTGTATTAATCTATGGGACATTTTATCACATGAAAGGATTAAACCAATAAAATAAAAAAATGAATGGTGTATTAAAAAAGTGGAATCTCAAGACTTTGTATGAAAATTTTGAGTAAATTCTACTAGTTATAAGTAATAACCCATATAAAAAATAGAAGTAAAAGAATTTGTTTCTATTGTCATGAAGAATAAACTACTGAATATGTTGTTTTTGTTTATTTTTTTGTTTTTTTTTTTTAATGTAAGAGAGTAAAGAAATTGTGGGATACATTATGTGAAGTTTTTTTGAATGTTTCAGAGAGAAATGATGTGACTATGGAAATGATTGAATATGGACATTATAAGAATATAAGAAATGACCAAAAATAAAAATAGATTTTTTTTTGTTTTGCGTAATATGGGTAATATGGAAGGAAAGAATGAATGAAATTATGTTTAATGGAAATGGACATGGCCTCCATTACTGAAAAAGATTAGATGGTGGTTATGAACAAATGGGTGGGGGCCTGTTGTAAACAATGATGTATAAATATAATGAAGAAAGAATAAGCTGTATATACATAGGAATTTATATATCTACCTTTAATTCTGTAAATAATGTAGATATAAATATTGCTTTTTTTTGCAAAGGGTTGCATAGTGGGTGCAGTGGATAGTGTTGTCATCTCACTGCAAGAGGTTCCACTGTTTGAGTCTCAGCTGAGGTGCCTTCTATGAAGAGGCTGCATGTCCACCCTGTGTACATGTGGGCTTTCTCCAGGTGCTCCTTTTTCCTCCTAGATTACAAAGACATACATTAGGTGGATTGCACATTGGTGTGAGAGTGCATGTGAGTGTGTGGAAGAGCTACAGCTGCAGGACTAGCCACCAGGTGGTGTAAACCTTGGCTCTAGATGATTGCCACTGTTGAAGTGAGACCTTAACCCCATGTGTAAAAATGGCGAAAAAGGTGTTGTGGATGGATGGATTCCTTTTTGTAAGTCAGTTGTAAATAAAGGACCCATATTTTTTGCACCTGCTAGATGGTGTCAGAGGGCTCTTACAGTTGCAAGAAATAGGCGTAAGGGAATCGGCAGTATGCAGGAAGAGAGAAAAGCTAAGGAGAGTATGGACATGGAAAGTCAGAATTAGGAGAAATATGTGTTCAATGCAAGCTTCAGAATATCAACAAAGATTCCTGTGTGATGCATGTTACAAATGAGAGGTGTTTAGCTGTCTCCATGGAAAAAGAAGAAAGGAAGTCTGCTGAAGTGGTGCAGATAATAGATCTGGCTTTAGTAGGGCTTACAGATGTTTCTCTGGTAAAAATATTTGAGGAGAATGATCAGGGTCACTTGCATCTGAAACTGATTATTTTGTATTAACTGAAGGCTTGGAGGTACCAGATAGTGATATAGCTGAGACACGTTTTTCAGACCACTTAGTAATATGGATAGAGGTGATTGAAAAAAGGGAATATATTAAAATAGGAAAGGGAATAAAAAGAATAAATGAGAAATTATGATATGGAATTGGACAGTAGTAAGTATTACAATATGACAGGAATACATAACCATGAATTACATCTATATAAACTGGTCTGAATGGCAGACTGAATTTAAAAAGAAGTATAAAAAGTATTTTTTCAATGGCAGGTTGAAGTAAGAAAGAAGTTAAATGAATTGTAGGAAAATGTATAGAAATGTATCAGAGATTTACAAAATAATACATGTGAGAATTATGATACAGAAAAAGAAACAATAAAAGAAATCAAGAAAAGATTAAGGTATCAGTATCTAGACAGAGATATTATTTACAAGAGAAAAAGGAGGAGGTATCTGCATAGTTGGGTAAAATAGTACAGAAGGATATTATTATAATGAAGGAAATGAAAAATTTAAAAGGGGAGCTAAAACGAAAAAAACACAAGAGAAAATGATATGTAGTGTAGTACAGCATGTGGAAAATATGTGTAACAGTAAAAAAAAAAAAAAGAAAAAAGAAAATAAGATATAATGGAAAGTTAAAAAACATACCCCTGGATTCACTATTCTTCCATGCAGGACTAGCTTAGTCTTGCACGGAAGCGGCCGTTTAGGAGCAGCACGGCAGTCCGCCATGCATATTAATGAAGGCGCACTGCCTGAGCTCCTATACAGACATGGAGCATGTACGAGTGCAGGGGGCGTGTCTGAGAGGAGAGCTCTCAGAATATACATGCTCCTGCAATTAAGAACAGCAGTTTAGCAATAAGAATGAGTGAAACTGTTCATAGGTGTTTTCATACCCCTGCAACATCCCACCAAGTTTATAAGAGCAATAGTTAAAATATAAAAAAATAAACAACCTAATTTTTTTTATCAAACAGATAAAATTTAAACATAGGTGAGTGGGTTTGCCCATTGCTTAGCTACGTATACTGCAGCTTAAATGGCACAGGAAGATAAATATCAAGATATATGCAAATGAAACAATACTGCAATAGTGTAGTGAGCAGAGCATTCACCTTACGAGTAGTCTTTCCCGGTTTGAGTCTCACTCCAGTACATTCCCTTTTCCATGTCAAATCAATTTATGAACAATATTTTTTGTTGCATAATCTACTAAATAACATATATTTGTGAACTGAAGTACTGTATTAAATGCAGATGTGAGGCGTCATTGTCATAATGCTTTAAAATTCACAGATAAACACAAGTGCCCAGATGTCTGCGTTACATTACATTACAGCCTGAGTATGCTTGTGTGGAGTATGGTCTTATGGTCACACCATCAGTCTGTACAATATTTAATACATTCAAGTACAGTTTTCTTGTTGTATACAGTATATGTACACATGAATTAGGGATACAAATCGAAGATACAATGTGTAATGAATGATAAATCCATAGAGTGTCCAAATCCACCACCTTCCCAAGAACCATTTTAATTTCTGTCTAAATTAGTGCAGGGCTAAGCAGGAGTGAGCATTATTAAGCAGTAGTAAGCAGGAGTGAGCATATTTAAGCAGTAGTAAGTGGGTTTAAGCCCATTTGTGCAGGGGTAAGCAATGTGCATACAGGTTAAGCAATACTGAAGCTAACTCTCTGTAAGCATATTTAACCGGATGTTAGCATTGCTAACCTTCAAGCAAATCCACGCAAACCCACTTACAATTGCTTAAAAGTGCCTTAATCACTCTTTATGCAACAGCCGCTGTTCTGGCCAGAAACAATATAAACAGCCGTTGCAGGGCTTGAATGCAGGACCCTGTACACTATAGTCACAGCATCACTAAGCCATTACAGCAATACATACAATTGAGATATCACCAAACAGATCCTCACTATAGGAAAATCAAACTTAACATGTGAAAGGAACCTATATACAGTTTTATGTTGTATAACCTAATACATAACATAAATATGTGAACTGGAGTACTGTGTTAAGTCCAGATGTGAGGTGTCATTGTAATACAGTTTTGAAATCTACTAATAAACACAAGGACCCCATACAGTGTATGTACACATGAATCATGGATACCAAATACATGTATAACATGCAATGAATAATAAATCAATGCCAAACAGCAAATAGTATGCAAATTAAAAATTAAGCAATGCTAGACATTGCACAGCCCAGCTTACTACATGTAAGCAATGTGTAGGCCAGCTAAATCAGTTTGCCCATTGGTATACCCCATTAAGCAATGCCAACCTTAGTTAAGCAGGTTTGCCCATAGCTTAGCATTTTCAAAACCATCCAATCACGTCAAAGTGTGGGAAATCAGCCCTATTTAAACCCAACAGGTGGGAATACATCTCATAACTGGTTGTAGCTTCCATCTGTAGGCACTATGACTGATATGGGAGAGGGTGTGCACTTTCGGGCACAGTGCTGGGGCATCCAGGAGTCCAAAGTCATGGCAGGACTCTTTGTTAAAGACCATGATCAGAGACTGCTGCAGGGCCAGTACCAGGGTTCCCAATGTAAAGCAGAAGCCTAGGACCATCTTGCCCGTGACCTCACCAGCCACTGGCATACCTCAAACTGGTGAGCAGGTCAGGCATCACTATGCCGACCTGAAGTGGAGAAAGAGGGATCTCTTTGATCGGTGGATCCAAGAGGCTAGGAGGATGGGGGATGTCCCAGCCATTTGTAAGTATCAGTCAACTACCTGTTTAATAATTGCCAGCTCATGTATATTATGGATAGGTATGGCTAAATATTCCTCTGATGTCTTTGACAGTGGCAGATGAGCGGGCTGTGAACCAGGAAGCCCATGCCTGTAGATTGCAGTGGTTGCATCGCAAGGCAGGTTAGTAATACTCTTGCATGTATTGTCATAAGAAATAAATCTAAAAGTAGTAGTAAGTTAATTGCCTGTATAAAACCTGTATTGTTTAAGGCATATACTGCATACACAAGAGAATATGGCAGGAAGAGTCTCATATAGGTTGTATGTAAATAAAAGGATAACAGCCTGACAATAAAGGTCTAACTGTTGGACTGCATGTGTTTACTCTGGTATCATATGGTAATGTAGAGTTGCAATCTCTTAATAGTACTGTTGTATCAAGCACTGTTACCCACACTGTGCTACATAAATAAAATGTGTAGGAATGCTTGTATATGACTGCTGTAATCACAAGAGGTCATATTGTACAACTGAGAGAGACTTAACAGAAAACAGCGAAAAGATAGATAACACAATCTAAATAGTACGCTCAAGTGAGACGTGAACTGTTGCATTTTTAGCACACAGAACCATGGTTCAAATTCTGGGAGTGATAGTAAGCTGTATGCAGAATCATACCCCACAACTGTACAGATATGTCCAGAATGTCCAGTTAATTGGCTCATATCCACTGCCAATCACCCTGTCTCCCTGGCAAATCAGTGGGATGATCCCAGATGTGTAGGCAGCAAATAATGGAATACAACTGATTGTCAGATATCTATAAGAACAAACCTGTCACTCTAGCAACTCCCAAAAATGTTATGAGAGTAATAAACCAAGTATGTTCCATCTCCACCCCCATGTTGTGAAACTGTGACCTGAGTGTGTGCAGTAACAGAGTGAGATGTATGTGCATAATACTAATGTGGAATCTGGTAATATGTGTGGCAACATTCAGGTAGTGCTAACAAACATTGCCCCCACTGGTCTGTCAGATATGAAAACTGTGCCTAGAAATAAAAGATTGAAATCCTGGACTGGTACTGTTTACTCTGGTATTGTATGGCATTGTTAGGGTTGCAGTTGCTCTGAATAATAAGGTATTACTCATCACTGTCATCCATACTGTGCTACATATTAAAACTGTCTAGGAAATCCCGTATAAGAGTGTTGTAATTACAAGGTCAGATTGTAAAACCATGGTAGACTTATAGACAGAAACCAGAGAAGAGATACACAGCAATATCTACATAGCACACTCAGCTGTGATGACACTGTTTTATTTTTAGCAGACACAGCTATGGTTCGAATCCTGGGAGTGGTAGTAAGATCTATTCAGAATCATACCCCACAAGTGTACAGAATTCTCCAGAATGTCCAGTTAATCGTCCCATATCTGCTGGTTGTTACCCTGTCCCTCTGGCATATCAGTGTGCTAATCTATGACATGTAGGCAGCATTTCATGTCATTTAACTGACTGTCAGGCCTGTACATATTTGGAAAATGTTAATGAAAACAAACTTGTTATTGTACAACTCACCAATGGTTTAAGAGGGCAATAGTCAAAATATGTCCCGGTTCACCTGCATGTAGTCAAGACATGCCCAAAGTGTGGGCAATAAGAGATGGACAGGTATGTGCATAACATCAACCTGGAATCTGGGAATATGTGTAGAAACAGTTAGGTAGTGTTAACAAACAATACCTCCACAGGTATACCAGGTAAGAGGTGTATACTGCAGGTAAAACTCAGTTCATGTATATAGTTGTCTACATCCATATCACTGTCCAAACTAAGGCCATAGGGTAGTGTACTAATACCTGTAAGGTACAGATCACAGCACTGACTAGGAAAGTAATGAGAACTAAAGGAATATACTAGTTGTTAATTGACATCTTCCTCTCCCTCCTCCACATCTGCAAGAGTAAAATAAATGCACAACTCAATTGGTATGTGCTCCATTAAATCTACTGTTGGATATATGTCCTATTGTTTGATAAATATTTAAATTTGTTTCTATGCGTGTGCCATGTTGAAATACTCCCACATTTGTGGCATGTTGCCATCAATGTACCTGCATGCTGTTGTAATGGCCACTGTGGTTACATATATGCATGTGTTCTGTTTGCTATGCAACTGTTCCATATCTGGTGTTTTGGGTTAATGGGAATATCTATACATGCTGTTATACCTAATCCTGGAATGTGTTGACTATTACTAACCCACATATGTTGTAAAATTGAAACACCATAGCAAGTTTGGGAAGGCCGGTCCCAGTGGACCCACTTGTCCCACCTCATTTGGCAATGGCACCGGTTACCAGCAAGTCTGGGGCCCACCCTTTGACATCCTCATCTGCTGGTCCTACACCACCTCAGGGGATGGGGCTTGCCCCCCCTGGGAGCGGGCACAGACAGGACACTGTCACTCATCGCCAGGTCTGGGATGTGGTGCATAGCGAGCTCCGCAATGAGTTTGGAGCTCTGCTACACCAGCTTGAGGGCCACGTGTCACAACTAGAGGGTCAGCCTGGCCCTCCTACTCAGCCCCTAGTGTAGCCACCTTTGGGGCTGTGAAGGTGCAGTGGTGACTGCCCATGGGTGGGGACCTCAGTCCAACTGTTTCCACTAAGAGGCTCATGGGATTCTGTTTTCCAAACACCCTTCCCCATCCAAGGTGTTTACCCCCCAGATGTGTCATATACCAGCCCTGTATGCTGTCTTGTCTGTTATCCTATGAAACCTACCTCCCCAAATATACCTATTATCCCTCCACAACATCCCACTCTCAACTAAAAAAAGGGCAATGTGTTCCCCCCCCAAAAAATTTGCCCCATACATAGCTGTCTATTTCACACACATGTCCACTGGACACATGTAATCTGGTGTAATTGGCTTTACAACTTACTACTGTTGTCCTCACCCCTCTCTCAGGGGTATGAGTGTCCAAATCTACCTCCAAATCAGTGTATATGTACAGCTGCTGCTGTAGAAGAAATGGGCAGCTATGGACCTTCCCTAAACCCGTCCTGCACTTCCCAAGCTATTTTCCCTAATGTCTTTCCCTCTCTGTGCCCCCTTTTCACCACTTTCCTATCAACCCTTTTTCATTTCTTTTAAAGAAATTAGTGCAGGGGTAAGTGGGAGTAAGCACTTTTAAGCAGCAGTAAGCGGGTTTAAGCTTGTTTGCACATGAGTAACCAATGCCTACACAGGTTAAGCAATTGAGAAGCTAAATCAGTGGAAGAAACTGTAACCAGAAGTTAACAGTGCTTACCTTCTCGCAAACCTGCTTACAACTGCTTAAAAGTTGTTAAAAATGAATTTGCTTTTTAAATTGTTTTATTGCTTATGTCACTTCCAGTTGTATTTGTATATAAGGAAGTTCCCACTTGTAATACATTATCTGATGAAGTCTAGATCTTCTAGATGAAAGCTCTTATCCTTGCTGAACAGTTCATGTGTTTTTGTGGAGTGAATAAAGTGTATTTCATTTACTACAACAAAGTCTTTCATCTATTTTTACTTGTGAGTGGGTCCACTCCAGCTACTTCACTTGACTTTTTTATTTCATGTCACGGCTATGGTATATTCCATGCACACATTTAACACACCTACCCATAATACATGCCGTGCATGTTCATGTATTGTTGCTGTTAACTGCACTGCATCACAGTGGTGACAATGATGTTGTATCTGAAGGGTATGTCAGACTACTGCAGTATAACTAACATCCTGTCATTGCAAAATGTGTCCACAGAGATGAACATAATGGTGGGACAAATGACGTACAGTAGGGACATGTGTGAAACATCACCCTTATACAATGCGACAACAGTGTATATACCAGTATGACAATGTCAACTGTTACAGATCTACACTACGGCATATCATAATACTGCAGTCCACAACCCTTAAAACCTGCAATGTGGTCCCATCATCAGCAATGAGTGTGTAATATGGAATCATAGGTTAGGGCAGCAAATATGTGGAATACATACCTTCACAAACACTGGAAGCATATGTGTGCACACACTCCAGATAAAATATAGTGGAAGCAGCTGTTGAGGTACTGACTACATGCATTTGTCATGGAAATGCACCTTCCAGCAAGTACACATCCCCAATGTCACACCAAGTATTGGTCTGCTGTCCAAGATGTTTGGCCATCAAATTTGCACACTTACCTGCAACAGAGGCAGCCGTGGCTTGCACACATCTTACATGACATGGCATGGGCCCCATACCCAACAGGTAGCACCCATGAGCTGGACATGTAGCCATACCTCACCATTGCATATACCATGGCAAACAGTGCAGACAGTCATTTATGTGACAAGGATGTATGGGACAGGAATGATGTAGTAAATATACAGATGGCCATCCAAGACAGATGATGTCACATGTAGCAAACTGGTCATGTGGGCTGCCTAGTAACATGCCACAACACTGAGGGGATTGCAAGAATGTCTAGTAAGTACTGACTCTGCAGTACCCATGTCAGCAATTGCCTGGACTCTGCAAACTTGTGGCTTATGGGTTAGGGTAATCAGATGTGACAGTTGTACCACAGGAAACAGTTTGGATTTGTAAAAGGCAGATCGTGCCTCCTAAACCTGATAGACTTCTTTGAAGTAGTCACCAAAGCCATATATGAGGGTAAGGTGGTTCACACAGCCTATCTAGATCTTGCCAAGGCATTCAACACCATCCCCCACTCTGGAATTATAGATAAACTCACTAAACTATGTATAAATCCCTATTTCACAAGATGGGTTGCCAACTGGCTTATTGACAGAACCCACACTGTGAAAGTAGCAGACTCCAAATCAGACACTCAGACCAGTGACAAGTGGAGTACCACAGGGTTCAGTCCTGGGTCCTGTCCTGTTTGGTATCTACTTCTCTAAAGTACAGGCTAACACCGAAGGTCTTCGGCTAACTAAATTCACAGATTACTGCAAACTAGGAGCCATAATTGAAACTCCTAACGATGTGGACATCCTACAAAAGAGCCTCACTGAGACAGATGCCTGGTGTCAAAGCCATGGTCTCAAGCTCAATGCCAAAAAGTGCATTGTCATCCCTTTTGGTAAAAACTCTGTACCCATGAACTACCACATAGGCAGTAGTCTACTTAACACTGAAAGTGTGATAAGAGACCTTGGGACACAGGTGGACAGTAGTCTCTCCTTTGATAATCACATTGCCACAGGGGTCAGGAAATCCTTCTATGTGGCACACCTCATCACAAAAGGTTTCTCATCCAGAAAAAAAAAAGTCATTGTTCCCTTCTGCTCAGCTCTCATTAGACCCATTATTGAGTTCAATGCCCCTTTTGGTATGTACCTCACAAGACATCTACAGCAACTGGAAAGGCTACAAAAATACCTCACAAAGAGGATTACTGGCCTCAAACAGATGCCTTACGCAGACGGCTCAAAAAACTCCAGCTTTACTCCTTTGCATATCGCCTACTCAGAGACAATCTCTGCCTAACATACAAAGCTATATCAAACCCAGAGCTGTTGGGCATGCTTCACTTAAAGAAATCCCAGTCCCTCTGAGCTACATGCTCTAGGGACCTAAACCTTGTTACCACAATAAACAGAACATGCTGGAGGGATAGATTCCTGTCCCAGAGATTTCCCATACTCTGGAGCAGACTACATATCTATTCAAACAGAGCTCCTCATTAGCACTCTTCAAGAAAAATCTTAATAATTGGATGGGTAATAGGAAATTCACCCCGGGATCACTTCTGCGGTTCTGCTTGACAAGTGCACAGGAAAATAATTTTCTTGGGTGGCGAAAGCCAGGATACCTTTTAGGCTAGGCTTGTATAGGCCCTGGGGCCAATAGCCTAGTACCTACCTATGAACCTATAAACCTATGAAACAGCAGCCATGCCTCTCTACAGGTAGTGTATGCATAACAGAAGAGGTCCCCAAAAGTCATGCATTGCAATGTGTACTGGTGTACCATGACCACATTGGAAACCTGCAGACAGTCTCACATAGGATACATGTGCTGCATAACCAGCGCCTCACCCCACCTCAGGCCCGCCATCCCCATCTGTACTGTGCCGGGCCAGTGTACACTTGTATGTTTGCCATTCATTAGCTGGGACTAGGCTGTTACACATGGTGTTCAGTGTTTGGGACACTGAAAACTGACACGTGTAGGCCATAGTTGTCAAACATCTGCACAAAGGCTGAAGGTGGGGAGGGGTTGTCATCATGACACACCAGTGCACTGCAGCAGGGATCCAAAGGATGCTATGAATGGCTGTATCTGCACACAGTCAGGGTCAAGAACTGTGGCAGATGTAACCCTGACTCCACAGCAATAGTTATGGCAGTGTGTGAACTCCAAGGGATGTGCACATGAGTTGACCATGCAATCATGCAAAGTTGGGGACATGTGTAGGGCAGACTGACCATATACTGGCAAATGCAGATGGCCCATGCTAGTGTAGCCCTGCCAGGAATAGTGACTGCTGTAGTGCATTTAATTGTAGGTGCAACAAACCGTCTCAGTCAGCATCAGCACAACTAACGCATTTGTTAGACACTGCATTTGATTGTACAGGACATATGTCACATATCAGGCTCATGTAATGTTAACATATGCTGTAATGTTGTTCCATGGCATAACAGGGAAGAGAGTATCATATCAATAAGGGTGTGTACACTCCCCATAGCCATGGTAAGGTTTGACGGTTGTCAGTGTAATAGTATTGTATTGTATTGTATTGGTCATACATGCACCACTGATGATGACATCTGTAAATCAGACATCAGGCATTCACAAATTACATCTGTCCACATATCATCCCAGGTATGTGTCGGACAAACACATAGGGGCTGTGAGCATTAGAGCAGACATAACTGACACAGTAATACACATTCAGCAATGGTGTGTACAACTGTAAGGTATGGTGCACAGTACATGGCAGGGTGCAGAACAGGTGCGCAGCAATACTGTGTACATGGATGCAGTGTTTTCCAGGGTAAGGGGTATCAGCTACTAACACAGCCCATGCATCACACACATGTATACTGTTGCTGGCATGGATTGACTATAGCTGCACTGCATGCTGTTGAGTTCCATATATTATGCATGTTGACAGATGGGTAATGGGAGGTCTGTGTGTACTATCTTTGTGCAACCTCACCTGTAGGTAGGTGTGTGTGTGTGTGTGTGTGTGTGTGTGTGTGTGTGTGTGTGTGTGTGTGTGTGGGGGGGGTATTTTGTCTGTAAATGCAATCTGGTGGAGTGGAGGGGGGTACAATGTATGTAGGATGTGTGTGTGTATGTGTGCGTGCGTTTGTGTGGGTGTCCATGTATGCACATGTGTGATTGTGTGGTTGTTCATATGTCAGTACTTCCCTTTGGAATCATGCAGTACACGGACATGGACTGACACATGAGACACCAGGAATACTTGTCTGATATGTAATCTCAGGACAGCTGAAAGTATAATAAAGTCTGTAGCATGGAACATGCACTGGGGAGGGAAATTAGACACCAAGTATACTGTTAAAATTGCAATAAGCAGAAAGGTGAAAGACTACCCACGTATGCAGCACTACAGATGCATTGGGGAATTACTAGACAACATCAGGGTGTGTATCCATCTGTTACTGTTGTCCACATAATAAGTTGATTGAGCAATAGATGTTGCATCTACTGATCAAGAGTTACTTATGACACTCCAGTGCGTGACATTATTGAGTGACCGTAGTAGCCACTAACATATGGGGGCCATGCTCACGATGCCCGGACATACCCAGGATGTACACTGGATGACAGCAGTGAGTCCTTATAAAACTTACTCCAGTCAAGTCAAAGAGGTAATCGAGTAACAGGTCATGTTTTGTGATCACTTGCCTAGGCAATTAGAAGAATGATACATTAATGATTGGTATTAGTGAGTGTATGTTTCCAAGTGTGATGCAGGATGGAGAACTTACGTGAATAAACTTTGGACAGGCTGTAAACCTAGGGACAGGTAGGTATTATGGTGGAATGTCAGGGTGTGTGTGTGTGTGTGTGTGTGTGTGTGTGTGTGTGTGTGTGTGTGTGTGTGTGTGTGTGTATGTGTGTGTATATGTGTGTGTGTATGTGTGTATGCATGTGTGTATATGTGTGTACTGTTAAGTAATGCCGTACAGGTCTTAAAGTGCATTTCTTGTTTCCCCTCACAGGTGGCGAGGTGGGTCAGGGTCCCTCCTACATGCAATCTGATGTTGGTGTCCATACAGACACTGAAAATGATGATAGGTATGTTGAGGCACAGGCGGGGTTGTCAGAGGCCAAAACTGCACCATTGTTTGACATCCCCCTGTTAGCCACCCCATCCCCACACACAGTCACAGTGCCTATAGATACCCCATCACCAGTGGCCATTACAGAGGGACAGTTGGCAGTGGGGGGCAGTGCACAGGACAGTGTGGTATCTATGGCTGCTGTCTCTGGACACAGCAGGCATAGCCGGATGTCCGGCAGTGCATCACAAAGGCAGATGTACCGGGGTGCTCATGGGAGGGCTGCTGGTCATCATGCCCCTGGCAGAAGTGCCACATCTGGTACCACCAGATGCATGTTTCAGGCTGTCATGGGGGTGCAGGCACGTATGGAATTGTACACCAGACAGGGTCTGAGGCTGCAGATGGCTGCTTTTTCATCTGTAAGTGACAACATCCATGATCTTGCAGGTACCCTCCATGATTATACAGGGGTCATTGATAGATGGTTCGGTGAGATGGTGGGCCTCATTGACCATGGATTGTCCATGCTAGAGCATGTGGTGGGAGTGGGGCAATGGCTGCATGGACGTAGGCCAGCAACACCAACATCTGATGGTCAACGTGGATGTGCAAGGACATCAAGCCACTCCCGTAGTGGCAATACCAGGCCCAGCACTGCAGTGGGGGTGCTGTCCACACCACACCATGGCAGGACACCTGCACGTGGCCCTGGCCAGTCCCAGGAGGGACCTGGTTCCAGCAGACATATGTCATCAATAGGGTAGAGTAGCATATCGATGCCTGTACCTGGACATGCCCATGTAACCCCTGGCAGGCACAGTCCATGTGTCCATGGCCGAGACGGTGGACTGCACAACCTATCAGGTATGGTCTGCAGCTGTCCAAGAAACATCTGTATAGGGCAGCCACATGGAAGAACTGTGCATGCATACCCACACACTATACAAACACACCTACGGCAACCCCAAACTTAGACACATCACCATGCCCATATCAGTAACTTACACCCTTCACTCAAACACATGCCCCTGCATTCAGCAAGCTCTGCACAGTGTGTAGGAATAGTGCAGAAGCAGCTGGAGGCAATATGGCTGCCGTATGATCCAGAAAAAAGCTCTAGGGATGTGAAAGAGCACACCTGCACTATTCCTGCATGGACACAGCTACTGTATGCAAATTACCCCATTTGCAAGTGAAAACCATGTAAATGATGTGAATTTGTGATCCAGGAAGCTGGCAGCCGGCTGTGCAGGACTAGTCTAGTCTGCAGAAATGTACTCGGTTAGTAACCGAGTACACTTCTGCAAACTACAAAACGGAGCTATAACAGCTCCAAATAAAGGGTGTATATTATGTTGAAAGCATGCCAATGGCCTTATATTTGGCCACTGGCATGGAAAACAGTTTCCAAAATAAAAACAAATAACTTTTATTTTTTTTTATCTGATTTTGGCTAATTAAGCATAGAGCAGCAGCACGCAAATGGGATCAGGCCGAAAATAAAATAAAAAACCTGAAATAAGCATTGTATCCAAAATCACTACTTTGCCATTATATGCAATGGCAGGCAGAAGATAACATGGCCAGTGAATAGTAGTTGCGAAGGGGGAAGGCTCAGTGTGGGACTTGTAACTATGCATTAGCAGGCAATCCTATGCAAATGAGAGGAATGATACTGAATCCCAGATTTTCCCTCAAGGCTAGCCTGCACCCAACCGTGTCAGTGCAGGAAGAGCATGGTGCAAGCCTAAGACCTAGCTGACATCATAGAGGGGTGTCTCAGGCATACTGTAAGCCTATTGGAGTCCTTTGGCTCGGGTTTTCTCTGAGCTTAGCAGAGCTAAGCAAGGGGGTGTATCTGAGGCTGCCTAGCACTCCTTACATTGACTAAGCGGGTGTGCATGCCGTGCACCAGGTTTTAAAGGAAAAACAAAGTAAACCAGGAAATAGCAGCTCTGTGCATATCTGAGTACTGTGCTTGCACAACGTGACCCTGGGTTAAAACAGGAAGGCAATGGGAAGGGAAAACAGCAGTAGAAAGGTAATCAAGGAGAACTAGCATAGCTGGCGGGTGAAATTTATCAGAATCAGCCAATTACACAAAGGCAGCAGACCAGCCCAGCTCATCACACCACTATAGACTATGCAAATACCTTTCCCTGTAGTTTTTCCTGCATACTGTACACCACCGGGGAAATTTTACCAAACAAAAGCAACAAAATGATAGGGGCTGCAGTAGCTATCATAACTCAAAATGTGGAAGAGGCTGAGGGTGGTGAGGATGATAATGCTGTTGACCAACCCACAGTAAGGAGAAGAAGAAGAGTGTGCAGATCCAGGGTAACCTACCAGGGGCTACATGAGCTGGAGATAGTGGAGCACTATAGGGTGGACAGGGACCTCCTACAGCAAATTGTTGAGCTATGCTAGCCACACCTCACACACAGAACTAATAGAGGGGAACTCATCCCAGTGGATACCAAGGTATGTGTAGGCCTAAGACTACTAGCCACAGGTACATTCCAAAGGCCAACTGAGGATATCATGGGGATCTCACAGGCATCAGCATCCAGGGTACTCCAACAGTTCCTCGATGCCATGTTAGCACATGCTGGTGAGCACGTATATTTCCACAACACCTGTGAGTCATTGGCCAGCAAAATGCATCTCTTCCACCAAAGAACAAAATTCCCTGAGGTAGTGGGTGTTATAGACTGCACGCACATATGCATCAAAGAACCACCCGGTGAGCGGGGTAGGGTTTACATCAACCACAAGGGCTTCCCCTCCATCAATTGCCAGGTCATCTGCGATGCCCAGGGCATTATAATGAATGCGTATGCTGGCTGCCGTGGAAACTATCACGACTCCCACATCTGGCATCTGACACAGCTGTACCTGAGATTTGGGGACATCCCTTATGGTCACCTAGTGGGGGGATGCTGGTTACGCACTGGAGCCGTGGCTGATGACATCCGTCAGAACTACACACACACCTGAACAAGAACTCCCTAATGAGGCACACACACAGACCAGAATCATAATAGAGCGTGTGTTTGAGTTGCTCAAGTCACGGTTCTGCTGCCTGGACACATCTGGTGGAGCCTTGCAGTACTCACCAGCTACATGTACCCAAATTGTCAAAGTATGTGCCATGTTGCAAAATATGAACCTGTGAAAATAGCTGTAGCAGGAACAGCATGGGGCAGGGCCACACAGCCCCCCACCATTGCCAAGGCCTGCACAGGCACAGCATGACTCAGAGAAGGAACAACCTGAGCCTGCCCCAGTAGGCAGAAGGAGGTGTGCCCAGTATGCCCAGGCCTTGGCAAAGAGGAAACGCATATCATATACATTGACACAGTAGGGACCCAGGGAATGACACCTCTCTCTGACTCATACATACAGTAAAAGGGATGCTAAACATGACACTACCTGTGCTTAACTATGTATAGGAAGTGAACTATGTCCATCCGACATAGTCAGCCCTCCAGCACCATCCTCAATACTAGGACAGCCACAAGGTAAGCCACTCCTCCTACCAATTGCTGAATGGAGTAGTATGTGTTGTTACTTGTATCTATGGTATGGATGTGAGCATGCAAGGGAATCAGGTAGCTGAATGGGATGCCAGCAGATGGTAGACACCTATAGTGGCAGCATGAGATCTGTAACAAATACTTGTGTCACCATAGTAGCCAGTACTAGACAAGGTGACATAACACACTGGAGGAAATGTGCTGGGCCACATGTGTGTCCATAGGACACACACATGCCAGTCAGGGAGGCTCACATACCCAACAACAGTCTCAGCCAGCAGGACAGGCATGGACAAACACAAACAAAGGCTGTGCTGAGGCCTCTGATTGATGGCTATGGAGAACATTCCCCCTCCAGACATACACAGACAGACTACAAGTCAGGCTATGGGATGTTAGGTCTGAAGATTAAAAAGTCAGAAACTAAAATGTAGGTCAATCAAACCTAAGACCTGTAGTACACTGATATGCCTCTAGTCAGTATGATAGGTTAGAATACAGAATGAAATGGAGTACCTGAAATACCAGTACAGTCATAGCAAATGTGTACAACTGTCAGGTGTGCCCCCCCCCCAATCCTATGTAGAAATGTTGTAACAGACAGTTGTGCCTCCCAGTCCTATGTAGAAATGTAGTAAAAGTCAGGTGTGCCCCCTCAGTCCTATGTAGAAATGTAGTAACAGTCAGGTGTGGCCCCCCCAATCCTATGTAGAAATGTAGTAAAAGCCAGGTGTGCCTCTCCCCACCCAATCCTATGTAGAAATGTAGTAACATGTATGTGTAGGTATAATAACAGTGGAGCACAGATTACTTGAGCTGCCAAGGTAGCAGGATAGATTGTAGCATGTGTACAATATGCAGGTCTGTGTGTGTTAGGTTGGTGTGTGTCGTATATTGTGTGAGAATGGTCAGTATGTATGCATGGTGAGGTTTGTCCTGGTGGCCATTGTCAAGTGCTGCCAATGACAGGGCCAAGTTCTCACAACTGCAGTGCCAAAAACAATCATTCCCAGCAAAACACATGCCAGCAGTAAGCCATAGTAAATGTTTGGAAGTAATATGTGTCACCATCTGAAAGATGGACATGGCATGAATGTCGGCCCAGACATATAAGCAGTACACAGGGGGAGGTACCCCAGACAGACAGTGTATAATATGTAACTGTCAAATGGACACACCCTTGGAATTGTACATACAGGTTTGCAGCACATTATTTGGGCTTGTAGCAGGGAATACCGATGTCAACTGGCTAAACAGTGGCAGACAAAGGTAATAGAAATTAAGTATTGAGAAACAGCTGATGTCCCTACACAAACCACCATAAGTGGAATGCCCCATGCATATCTGTGATTCAGATGCAAGTAGTGTCCATAGCACACATGCACCCAGTTCACCCCACCACCACCCACAGGTACCTCTCTAGTCTTTTCCCTGCTGTTGGGAATGGGTACAATATGGCCCCCACCTCTGTATGGCAATAGCGAAAGAATGCAGCATGCAGAACAGGTGTACCATGCAGGTGTGTCCCTAGCTGTAAGCAGCACCTTGCCAGCATCCAGACCACTGGATCAATAATGACAGAAAGTATTGGCATGAACACCTTACACACCTACCCTGTCACCCCAGGGGAATATAGTGTATTGTAGTCTGGGACTGTAGGAGTGACAGAATGCAACAGCCTGCTACAGCTGGCCTGCATCACTACCAAATGGCCTACAGTCCTCTGCCAAAGGCCTGTGTCTCACCCATACTGCCAATGTATGTTATGTCATGGACTCCCAAATAACAACTTAACACAGTCCACAGAACCCAAATGCAAGGCCATGTGGACAAATCACAATAACATGTCCACCATGTTCTACTGCATGAAATGTGGACCAACACCAAATTACTGCTGGGATGAAGTGATAACTATAGGGAACATATCAGATAATGTTTGCATAATGTATGGAAGAGGATAGAATAATAGAGGGGGGTGGAAGCATGGGCGGCATGGAGTGTGTAAGTCCAAAACTCAGCCGTGTGCACATCCTATCCCTGGCTGCAAACACAAGAATGGTCAGCTAAAAACCTGCTCATAAACACAATGTGAAGGTGTAATGTCCAGAATTATGACCCCTGCCTCTGGGTAACCTGTGTGAATCTGTTCAGCTGTGAGGTATGCTCACAGCAGGATATGGCCATACTGTCACATGGATGGATTTACAAGTATGGGATCCTCTGCCACCACTGTACCAAGGTGCTGAACCATTTACACAGACCCAGCAGCAAGTGTCTGCAGCTTCCCGTCCAAAATGGCATGATTGTGCAAGAATATGTAGGCTTCTGAACACAATACTGGACACAGCTGCATTTACCCTGTGTTCCCCAGGACATCACTGCAAGCAAATATGTCTACCTGACAGTAATTTATAACATAAAACATCACAGTGTAAAACAGTACATATGTCTGAATATCTCTGCTAACAGTAGGACCATGTAGCAGAAGCTGCATAGACGCAATTATCTACAGTAACCCACTATACTTTGCCCATTTTGACCCCATATTGTCAACCAACCTAAAGATATCCTGCAGAAAACAGTTTGCTAGCTGTAGGTGTAGAACATAAATGTCTGCACTGGAGTAAAATCTACCTGGAATGGATTCACACATATTCAGTACAGAAGGTCATACTGGGCATACTCCCACACTTAGTGAAATAAAGGCCATGTCAGACAACAAAATACTGAAAGGTCATACTGGTCATGCTCATACACTTACAGAAATGAAGCCCATGTCTGGCAACAACAGTGGACCATACATATCTGACAGTCACAGATTTTAGTGCATACACTCCTCAGTACACACCAGTCTTGCTTTGCACACACATTGGATAGGAATACACACATATATCCAAGGACAACACACTATAATAGGCCAAAAATACACATACATAGATGTGTTGAAGAGAGTGACAGTAACAAAGACCCTCCCATCATGAGGTCTGTCCCACCCAGCACACATCCAATTGGCTAAAACCACATGATGTGCAAATGTCAATTACAGTAGACATTTGCCTCTGATATTGCTCAGCACTATTGTGTCTGTGGTGCTTGTGCTAACTGTGTAACATGATTGTACAAGTCAGTAGTCATCTAGCAGTTGTATACACATACTTGTGGAATATAAACCTGTGTGTGCCTGAGTGTTGTGTGTCTGCCTCTAGATGAATGGGTTATGGCCCATGCACACACACTGAGCTCACCATTGCCCTACAATGGCAAGCCTGCTAATGTCTTCACCTTGAAATACACATTTGGGGAAGTAGCAGCCCTTTAATCTCTGGGGCGCATCCTATAACTGCCTAATGCTGTGGTGTGATGTACTAGTTAGGTAGGAGTTCTAATCCCAGACGTGGCACCTGTGTGTGTGTGTGTTTGTCTGTGTAGGGATCAATGCTTTCTAGGCCAGTCACACTCATTACAATTTCAAATGCCCTACTTTGGCAGGGCTGCTGATGTCATCAACTTTGAAATACACCTTTGGGAAGGGAGTAGCCCAGTAAGTAATGTGTCACATCCTGTAACTATGCAATGATGTAGTGTGACAAACTAGTTAGGTAAGAGTAACCCAGTAATCTCTGTGGTGTGTCTTATAACTGCGTAATGCTATGGTGTGATATACTAGTTAGGTAAGAGTTCTATTCCCAGACATGGCAGTGAGAATGTTTGTGGGTGTGTGTTTGTTTGTCTGTGTAGGAAGTGATGTGTTTGAGGCCATTCACAGTCACTACAACCTCTATTGCCTTTCTTTGGCAAGCCTGCTAATGTCATTCACTTTGAAATACACCTTTGAGGAAGCAGCAGCCCAGTAATCTCTTTGGCATGTCCTATAACTGCGTACTACTATAGTGTGATAAACTAGGTAGGTGGGAGTTCTATTCCCAGACATGGCAAGTGTGGTTGTTCTTGTGTTTGTTTGTCTGTGTAGGAAGCAATGCTTTTGAGGCCATTTACAGTCACTACAACCTCCATTGCCCTGCTTTGTCAAGCCTGCTGATGTCATTCACTTTGAAATACACCTTTGGGGGAAAAGTAACTGAGTCATCTTTGTGGTGCATCCTATAACTGCGTAATGCTGTAGTGTGATATACTAGTTAAGTAGGAGTTCTATTCCCAGACATGGCAAGTGTGTGTGTGTAGGGATCAATGTTTTTTGGGCTTTCACAGTCACTACTCACACCTAAAAATGGAGAACATCAATAACTGTGCAGTAACAGAAACCTGATCCAAGCCTCCAGAGTGCACCCTGCAATACCAGGTACAGCTCTCACCACACCTGGTGGCCACCAAACCAGGACCAAAACAATAAAGGTGGAGTGTCCATATTCACCAAGGATATTCACACCACCAAGCTGCTTGCCCAACAGAATTTGTCTGAAATATCCCCGGTGCAACTAACAGAAGGTTAGACTGCATTCCAAATTGTATAGCTTGCTACAGATCCACCACAATGCCCCATGATACCCATGACAACTTTTGAAACATACTGTGAAATATTATAATACAAGCAAACATCTTAATACTGGGTGACTTACACTATCCTGCCATTAACTGGGAAAACTACTTGTGTACCAACACGTGTGCCCAATGGTTCTTAGAAGTCATAATTCCCAATGCCCTGGATCAAGTAACCCATAGTCCCACCAGGGGCTCAAATATCTTAGACCTTGTCATTACCAACATGGGAAATCAATGCTCCACAACTATGGACACCCCATCGGTGGTCAGGTCTGCCAATGAGCTAATCACTCATAACATCAACATTCCTCTCCCACACCCCAGTAAGATAACCTCCGCAACACACATCTCCAAAGCCAATGTCATGCTACATGTCAGGTGTGATTAACATCATGACACCCATGCAGATAGGAACTGAAAGGACAACTGCTGAATCATACATAAAGGCACTGTATGAGCACATCCACTCATGCATGAATTGTGCCATCCAATATTGAACCAAGACGCTCCCCACCAAGAAAAGGAAAGGAAGCCAATCTGGTGGCCCTCTGCCATAAACATACTGTACAACAAAAGGAGGAAACTGTTGCAGAAACGGGAGAATTTCTAGTATGCAAAATACTCCCTTACCAGGTACAGTAAGAGTCAGAGATCCTCATAACATCCACCAAAGTTAGTTATGAACATAATATAGCCAAAGATGCCGAAGACAGCTGCAAGCCATTCATAGCTATGTGAGAAATCTAAATGGCAATGCTCAGAACTGCTCTGAGCTACAACAGAATGGTATTAAATATACTGCTCCAAGGGATATTGCCAATATCCTGGCAGATCATTTCAGTGCCAACTGCACCCCCCTCCCAAACCCCAAAGGGCCCATCTTAACATGAGTAGATTGCTATATTCCAGTAATAATGGCCACATAGGTAAAAACCACAGTCTACAGAGCTATGACAACAGCAGCCATGGGACCAGTCAACATCTCGGGCTGTGTACGACATGAGCTACATACTGAACTAGCACCTCACCTATGTGCCATGTCTAATCATAGCCACACCTCAGACTTCTTGCCCACTGTGTGATGCACAGCTACAATTACCCCAGTCCACTAGGGGTGATCCACCTTGGATCCTGGGAACTACTGTCCCAGCAGTATGACATGCCTGATCTGCAGGGCCATGGAATGTATTATCTTGGAAATTAAAGCAAAGGCATTGGCAGCCTGCAAACACTGGACCCTGAATAGGTTGGGTTTGTAAAGGGCTGATCATGTCACCTCAACCTGAATGACAATTGTGAATCCGTCTCCAGAGCTGTGAATGAGGGTAAGGTGGTTCACACAGCCTATCCAGACCTCGCCAAGCCCTTTGACACCATCCCCCAATCTGCAATCATAGATAAATGTCTCAAGCTGGCCATTAATCCCTATGTCACCCGATGGGCTGCCAACTACTGTACTGACATAACCCACACTGTAAATGTAGGTGACACCAACCAGAGCCCCAGACAAGTGACAGTTGGAGTACCTTAGGGTTTCGTCTTGTCACCGCCCTTGTTTGGCATCTACTGCTCTGAAGTACAGTCCAACATTAAGGGACACCGGCAAACAAAAGTCGCAGATGACTGCACACTGGGAGCCAATATTGAATCTCCACATGATGTGGATATTCTACAGAAGGGCCTTATACAGAAAGCCATGCTTGGTGCTTGAGCCATGGCCTCAAGATCAATGCCAAGAAATATATAGTTATCCCCATTGGGAAGGGACATGTACCTGTGAAGTACCACATAGGTGGTAGTACACTAAACACCTAATGTATGATAACAGACTTAAGGGCACAGGTGGACAGTGGTCTCACCTTTGATAATCACATCACCACAGCAGTCAGGAAACCCACCTATGTGGCACACCTCCCACTAAGGGCTTTACATCCAGGAAAAGGAGGCCATTGTCCCACTGTAGTCATCTCTCAGTACACCCACTACAGACTACAATGGCCTGTTACGTATGTACCTCACAAGACATCTGCAACAAGTAGAGAGGCTGCAGACATACCTCAAGAAATGACCACAGGCCTAAACCAGATGCCCTATGTCAAACTTCTGAAAATCATCCAGCTATACTCTGTCACGTATTGTGTTCTCAGAGGCAATACCATGCCATGTCAAACCCACATCTGTTGGATATGCCACACTTAGAGAATTCCAAACCCTCACAGCCACATGCTCCACGGATACAAATCTTGTCATCACAATGAACAATACATGCAGAAGGGATGTGTTCCTGACCCAGAGGCTCCCCAGACTCTGGAATAGACTGCCCATACATGTCAAGCAGAGTGCCTCTTTGACCCTCTTCAAAAGGAACCTGGACAATTGGATGGGAAATAGGAAATGTACCCCAGGGATCATTCAGCTGCCCTGCTAGACAGAGGTGCAGGGAAGTAAATATTGTGGGAAGTCATAGCGAGGGAATTGTCATGTCTAGACATGCATAGGCCCTAGGGCCAATAGCCTAGTATCAAAGTATGACCCTATGAACCTACGGACTACACTGTCCATTGCCCAACCTTTGCAAGGTTGCTGATGTCATTCACTTTGAAATACACCTTTGGGGAAGGAGTAGCCCAGTAATCTCTGTGGCATGTCCTATAACTGTGAAATGCTGTAGTTTGATATACTAGTTAGGTAGGAGTTCTATTCCCAGACATAGCAAGTGTGGATGTTTGTGTGTGTTTGTTTGTCTGTGTAGGGAGCAATGCTTTTGAGGCCATTCACAGTCACTTACACCGTCCATTGCCCTTCTTTGGCAAGCCTGCTGATGTCATTCACTTTGAAATACACCTTTGGGGAAGGAGTAGTTCAGTAATCTCCGTTGTGTGTCCTATAACTGCGTAATGCTGTAGTGTGATATACTAGTTAAGTAGGAGTTCTATTCCCAGACATGGCAAGTGTGGATGTGTGTGTGCGTGTGTTTGTTTGTCTGTGTAGGGAGCAATGCATTTGAGGCTATTCACAGTCACTACAACCTCTGTTGCCCTTCTTTGCCAAGTCTGCAGATGTCATTCACTTTGAAATACATCTTTGGGGAAAGAGTAACCCAGTAATCTCTGTGGCGTGTCTTATAACTGCATAATGCTATGGCGTGATATACAAGTTAGGTAAGAGCTCTATTCCCAGACATGGCAGGTGTGGCTGTTTGTCTGTGTGTTTGTTTGTCTGTATAGAGAGCAGTGCTTTTGTGGCCATTCACAGTCACTACAACCTCCATTGCCCTTCTTTGGCAAGCCTGCTGATGTCATTCACTTTGAAATACACCTTTAGGGAAGAAGTAGCCCAGTAATTCCTATGGCATGTGCTATAACTGCATAATGCTGTAGTGTGATGTACTAGTTAGGCAGAAATTCCAATCCCAGACATGGCAGTTGTGAGACTTTGTGTGTGTGTGTGTGTGTGTGTGTGTGTGTGTGTGTGTGTGTGTGTGTGTGTGTGTGTGTGTGTGTGTGTGTGTGAGTGTGTGTGTGTTTGTCATTCATATTCGGTGTGGAGGTGACTGTGAGTGTATAACAACTGGACTCATTTTGGAACAGGTTTTGCAAATTTCTTATATGATGGGTCTATTATATGTCACAATGTCCACCTTACAAGGATAACATATGTCAAGCAGCAGAGAGGCTGGGGTTGACAATCCATACCCCTACATGTTACATCAAGGCCTGGTGAACAATTTAGACAACCCTTGTATTACCCAGAGAACACTCTCAACCCGTGTCTCATACACAATCACACTCTGCTAGTCAACAACCACTATGTTGGTAGTTCCCTTCATATTGCCCACAGATAGTAACCATGGTGTGATTGCAGCAAACTACAGAAGGCATGCCACCCTGTCCTATCGCTACAATAGGCACATAATTGCATACAGTGCTCCTTCACTATGTTCTCCACTGGACACCTGCAACAACTGTAGTGCCAGCAAATGTAACCCACAAAGGGCATACCATGCCTTATGCACATGCCCTGTATGGACAGATACCACTGACACCAGGGAATACCTGTAGCAGGGTTCCTATTGTGTGATCAAAAATTGTAAACTGTGAATGCGTATTGAGCGAACCCGATTGGTCGAAACATCGAAACGTTGCACGCATAACATGGAAATCGCCATAGAGAATATTTTCCCTTTACTTCAATGCAGTGCAATCTCGGAATAGGAATATTTAAGTAGCAGGGATGTGGGGGACACAGCCCCACATGGGGGGTGCAGGGGGGCTTGCCCCCCTGCCTACAGTGTTTAGGTAAGTATAGTTTTTTATTTTTATTTTTTTATTATATTTTTGAAATATCAAACATTGCTCATATGGTATCGACCATATGGTGTTCGATGTTTGAAACTTTCGAAAATATAATATAGACCCCCTGTAGCATGCTGTCAATGTAGGTGCAGGGTCAACCTGGTGTCCATTGCCAGGTCTTACCACATGATGCCAGGAATGGCACATCTGATGATAACAATCTGTCTCTACAACATGCCCCAGACACCACAGGTACACTTCCACATGTCACAGAACATGCATGTGGGATGTGTACACATCCCAGACACTGTCCATGTCGTGGACTATAGAACACATACATGGCAAGCATTGCACAGCACTGGCCACCCACAATAGTAACACAGATGACTGGATGGTGAATACAATACCCACCTGTGTGTGTGCCAATCTAGACACTACACCCCTGAGCCACACTGCAGACGACTTTCATGTGGCCTGATGCCAAGGTATACCCTTTATCTATCCTTGTACAGCCTTCTGGCACAGTCAACCACTTCACACCTGTGAAGCAATGCACCCATGCATATCAGTACTGGCAACCTGTGTCTCTGTGTGTGTGGAGGATAATGATTTGGATGCCATTCACACTCACTACACCTTCCATTGACCTACTGAAGCATGTCTTCAGATGTCAGACACCTTGACATACCCTTTGCCCATATATCATCATGATAACCCCTGTGGTGCATGTGATACCTGCATATTACTGTATTGTGGCAAACTAGCTTGTTAGGAAGTCTAATCCAGACCCTCCCAACTGTGATAATGTGTGTGAGTCCCTGAGAGAGTGTGGCTGTGTCGACGTTGACAGCTGTTCATGTGGACAGGCACATGTATTACACCTACCTTATCCCTCCTTTATCACTGTTTCAGATGTCACTCACCATCGAATATACCTTTGGACAGCTCCCCAACATGTAAGCTCTGTGGTGCGTACAATAACTGCATAGACATGTAATAGCATTACATAGCCAGACAGGGGTTTGAAACCCCTTACTAGTAAGTGTGTGATGCAAACATGTTTAGGTTTTACTCTCCCACCCCCTCCCTGTCTTAATTTGTCTCTGTCTGTCTCTCTCACTCCCTCTCTGATGGATGTGGAGACGTACACCTGCTTTCCTTTGGCAGCAGCTTGTGTTTTGTAAGTGATGCTCATGATCAGCTGATGGCCTCTGCATGAATTGCAGTCCCCCAATAGCTGACTGCATACGGAACAGCTGTGGTAACATTCCCATAGCCAATTGCATGGAAACACACTCCTATAACTAGAAACATCATGTGGGTGTTGACCCTTTTCATTCACTGTGAGCAGGACCTCATGTCGGTGTTTGGCAAACAGCATGACAGACGGTAGTGGGATATACCTCTAACAACATACGCTGTGTTGACATGGCAACAAACAGGAGAGGGATGTTCCAGACATGACTACAGAATGTAAGTGTTGCTCTTCTGCATTTGGAGTAATGTTGGTTTAACAGGGTTTGTGTGGATTTGTCTGGTCTATATGATTTAATACTTGTCATGACAGTGTTATGTGTTTGAGAAAACTCCCACTTGTATGGTTATCTGCAGACTGGCCAGTGTTTGGAGTCTTATGTTTCTTGTGTTACTCACAGATCATCTATCTTAGAACTACAGAAGCATAGTCTGAGGATTGCAGTCAGTACATGGTGACAACCATGAGAGTTATTGACTTTATATCCCTCATAGGACATATGTCACAACAAACCCTGTTACAACAGTAAATGTATGAGGGTATCACAGCAACATGCCAATATTGGCCCAGTGTTTGTGGCTCCAGCCACAATTCTGTCAACCTTTGTACATATGTCATGCAGTAAGAGGTGCATGTGCTCTGTACACCATTATTTATTGACATTATACCTGATAACATGCCAGTCAGATATCAGACTGCTAGACATGTTATGTATAGTAGGGGTTATTTCTGAGGACATAACCTGGGCATTCCATAGTTGTGTGTACAGTAGTGGTGTTTGTGTACTTATGGTGATTGTTGACAGTATGTATATTCCGAATACGTACCTTGGCTTGTGTTCAGACTGTGGTAGATGTCATTGTTCTTGTTCCTGTTCTATCTGATGTTACATGCCACTCCAGTGTATGGTACCCTATTAGCTCACATGTTTGTAGGGCCAAACACACATGTGTCCCATACCACAGACAGGCAGTGGACCACACTGTGTTGTGACCCAGTATATGTAGGGTTAGTGTGTGAGTGGCACATATGTGGATGGTGTTGATCAGACAGTCCATACAGTGTAATATTAAGCTTGCATGCCATAGGTGGCTGTGGCTGTGTTCACATTGGTTGTGAGTATGCACTTTCACACAGGTGTCTGTTGCTCTGTGCTGTGCCATGCCTGTAGAGCCTGCTATATTTGCAGGTTCATGTGTATTCCCCCCATATGAAATGGAAGCCAGTGTTGTGGCAGTCTGCCTTTAGTTTGCACAGTGCTTAGTTACATGCCTAGCAGCATAGTGTAATTACCCAGTGTGATATTGTGTCCAGATATTTGCAAGACATACTGCTGCCAGGCCACCATAACTGTTGTGTATTTCTGACAAAGCAGTGGGATGCTGTACAGATGTATGTCACTAACTACTGGGTAGTATTTGGCCATGTGACCTCTGCACCACCAGTTATTATGTGTCAGGACAGACAGGAGTATGTGACTGCATAAACTGTGTGGGCATATGTAGTCAAATATTTATGTGATATACCCATGTACATGGCTGTTAACAACCACATCATCAGGCTTGGTCCAAATGTCTCGCACTAAGGGGATCTGCTTATACCTCTGGACTGACCAGAGAGTGCCAAACTGTCCAGATATATTGGTCATATCTCTGCTGTAGTCCACAGGATCATTACTGTACTATGATGTCCTTAGGATGTCTGCCAGTAACCGATGGCATACATGTCAATAGCAGATATGACCTCCCACACACAACATGTCTGTTAAGACAACCCTGTTACAGTAGCAACAGTCTACATATATATACCTGCAATACATACATGACATTCCCTTGCACTAACAGGTTGAGACAATTGGTGCTGAGGTAGGACTCCACTCCATGTTCTGGACATATGGTAAACATATATAGACATATACATATATATATATATATATATATATATATATATATATATATATATATATACATATACACATCTATATATGTCTACACATATACAGATATATAGATATATATGCATATATAGTTATAGATATCTACATATATATATTGACATAGATATATCTGTGCATATATGATGTACACACACACACACACACACACACACACACACACACATATATATATATATATATATATATATATATATATATATATATATATACACAGGGAGATCTATAAATGGCCATATATAGGATGCAGTATACAGATGTGTATAAATACATATATATGAATATATGTGTATGTACATGTAGACATATATCTACATATGTATATGTATATATCCATATCCTTGTCATGTGTAAACATTACTGTTGTGTATACCTTCCCAGATGTATCACACCGTATGCATCTGATATGTGTATATGTAGATATAACAACATATGTGATGCAACAGTAATATCACTAACATGTACTATACAATTGTAGAAGTCACAGCAATTGTTCAATACTATTCAATATGTCTACTGACAGATGTATTGGAAAAACAAAAACTGCCTTCATAGCTGTCATGGCGTAGTGGTTAACTGTTGTGACTATAGTGTACAGGATCCTGGGTTCAACGGCTGTTTATTTTGTTGCTGGGAAGAACAAGGGCTGTTAGATACAGAGTGGTTAAGGCAGTTTTGACCAGCTTTAAGCACGTTTGCACAGGTTTGCATGAAGCTAAGTGGTGCTAAGCGATGGTTAAATGTACGGGTGCTTACACTGTGTAGACTTCTCTTACCAGTGCGCAAATCCACTTAGCTGTTATATTGCAGCAATGCTGACACCTGCCAAGCATGGCTCAGCCCTAGTAACCTGCGCTCACATCCCAGTCTGATAACATAGCAGGGTAATGTCATCTGTAATAGGTGTATGTAATGCCATGTACATAACATGCATCTATGTGCTGTTAGTACAGTATCAAGGGGTGTGAGTCTCATGTCTGGGACACTTGAGTATATTTAACCTGTACAACACTCTTATCCATGTGAATGTGTTACATACAAGGGTAGTATCCCAGGTTATGTGCAGTCACACTGGCATGTACTGTTTCATAACGTTACTACTGTTGACAGTGCTTTTCCACGCAAGAGTAGATTGCTAATTGTTGTACTGGAAACAAACACCCCTGCATGCATAGATGGACTCTGAGTCCTCACTGTCATGTTCCTAGTGTGTGAGCTGTGTAACATTATATATTTCCTATTGGATAATGATCTGACATGTGGAAATTAACTGTAGACTACTGTCTGTATAGCATATGTCAGCGAGGGCTGCCAACGTGTAGTAATGGCATACCTATCGGTGTTAGACATCTGTCTGTCAAGACATTCATCTTATTGCATAGCTATTTGGCAAGCTGATGTCTGTCAGTCCCTGTACAGATGTGCAGATGTCAGGTATCCAGCTTGGATACGTACAGGCAACATATGCTTGACTGACACTGACATGTCTGCCCAGCTGTGTTATAACTGGCACAGATAGGACACAACATACTGTATGCACCACATGTCACAGGTACCTCCACTACAATACCACAGTCAACAGAACATGCTTTGGTACAGGTCTCCAACACAGACACTAACCATGTTTTGTAATGCATGTTGCATACATGTCAACTGGGGCACCTCACCGATCATTTGCAGGAGTCATCAAGAGCATTGGCTGATGCATGTCACTCTCACCCTGAGGATCACCACAGTGGTGTCTGTCGATAGATTGCCTGCTGGCACATGGCAGGTGGCATGATACCACTGTACACACATCCCCTACACTTTCCATCTCTCCATGGACAATAGCCAGATACACACCTATGACTACCTGCACTGATGCACCCCAGTACTGACAAATGTGTGCATGTGCATTACTGAGGATATCATTGTCTGTGTGTAAGTACACCTGTAGTTGGGGATTCCCTGAGGCCCTTCACACCCACCACAACATGCATTGCTATAATTAGATGTGGCTGCTGCTATACCGGACATTACATGTACCTTGTTGCACTCCTCTCCCTAAAAGCTACCTGAGCTGTGCAGTATCAGCACAACATTGTTGTACAAATGGGTTGATAGGCATGGGATATCCACTGGGTTCTAGCCAGTGTGTGTATGTGTGCATGTGTGTATATATGTAGGGTACAGCATTCTGTGGCCACATACTCTTATTACAATATGCATCGCCACACAATATTACAGATAGTGATGTTGCTGCCCATAGGAGAGGCATGACAATGCATCACCCTGCTATGTCTGTGGCATGTGCATTACATGCATATCCCTGTAGTACCACTCTTGGGATGGACAAGGGGTTGTATTGCACTCCTGATCAATGTGTGATGGTGGGTATGTCAGAGTGTCATCATGGGTTCCAGTGCATACAATATCCACAGTGGGGTGTGGGTGTTGGGTATACTGTCATTACACCATGGTACCCCTGGTACTTGTCCCATGTACCACTGTATGGTGACCACTGTCACCATCAACCATACGGGTAACTGATAACACTCTCCAGCCCAGTTATGCATGTGCTCTGTGAAGTCTACCTGTAACACATTGGACACACTGACAAGTTAGTTAGCACTGATAGGCCCAGGTCTCTTGGATGTGTGTCTGCTTGTTTTGTGTTTGTTAATGTGTATATGATGGTATATCACACTGTGTATTGTCCATATACAACCATTGCATCCCACATTACAATACTGTACATGCCTGGATGTTCTGCATGTAACATGTAACCTGGAACACACCTCATCCTAAATGCTTTGTGGTGTGTGCAATTAAAGTCACACACATCAGTAGCACTACATACCTAGGTAGGGGTCTAGTCCCAGTGTTGCCAAGTAAGAACGTGCATGTATGTGGAGGGATCTACTTCAGGTTGCTGAATATACAGGTCCATGTAGCACAGGCAGTAACTGTTATCAGACCTGTGATATGTGTTCAACTGTACCCAGGATATGGCACAGCCAAGGTGTCACCACAGTGCCATACCCCTTGTGAGATATGACAGTAGACCATCCTCCTGCTGACACATATACACCTATACCACAAATAGATAACATTATCACCTCCCCCCTCCAACATCTCACAACACACACTAACCACATGCTGTTAGTCTCACTCTAATAACCTCAACACACTAATAAAGAATGCAATGTTACATTCACTAAAACACAAATCATTACATCCACTAAAACAAACACTATTTACTACCTTATCTCTCCACACATTCAACCTATTCACACTAGCCCTTCTTTATCATTTAACTAACTTATACACCCCATCTACTATGACCACCCCAACTCCATCACCAACTCTCCACTTCTCATAACCCACCACTACAACTCTCAAATTTCACCCAACCTCTACAGCAACACAGAAATAGACTACCTCCCACTTAAATACCATCAAACCAGAAACATAAATGAACCACTATTTAGAAACCACAAACAACTAAGCAAACTTATAACAACTTTATTTCATATATTATCAAAACTCAAACTCAGTAGTGACATCCACCCCAACCCTGGCCCCAAGACTACCAATAAGCAAACTACCACTTACACCTCAATCAACTCCACCATACTCCTTCACCCCAAACAACACTCCCTGTTGTTCCTTAATATAAATTTAAGAAGTATACTAAACAAAATCCATGACCTCATTGCACTAATTGACTTACATTTCCCTGACATAACCATTTTGACTAAACCTTGCCTTAAGCCACATGTCAAAAACAATTAAATACTTCCCCCAGGGTTCAACATATATAGACTCGATTGTCAAAATAAACATGGAGGAAGTGTAGCAATAATGTTTAACCAAAATCTAGCCCTAGAAGTTATCAACACCACACTTCCTACATCTAACAATGCAAAATTACTCATCACCAAACTGACTTTCAACAAGAACAAAACACTTATCATAGTGGCTATCTATGTCCCTCCAGGAGATAACACTAGCACAGTTGAAGACATACTTCACTGGTTATCCACAACCTTCCACCAAGAAACCATAATTATGGGTGACCTCAACATTGACTAGTCCACCTATAATTTCAATAATCCATCCGATTTCATAAACCTGTATGGTTTCTCCCAGCTCATACAAAACCCTGCAAGAATAGACAAAACCTCCAACAGACAATCCATCCTCTCACAAATAAAAATAACACACCCCTTCTAGCAAGATGCCTCCCCAGTACCATAAGTGACCTCCTACCCACATACCTAATCAGAAACAATCTTAGTCCACCTAGACAAGTAGTCTATAGGCTAATTCGCAACAAGAAAAAATGTAATACCCACATTTTCAACTCCCTCTTCCAACAAATTAACTGGTCCCGCCTCAAAACACTACCACTAGATGACGCTGTTCAACACTTTAACACCACCTTCCTCAACATCCTAAACAGCCTGGCCCCCTGCAGAATATCTATAATAAAACATCACCACACACCCTGGCTTAGAAACAACACCAAAGACCTATTAAAAGAAAGGGACAAGGCATGGGAACACTAGCTAACTAACAAAAGCAATGACAACCTTCTACTTTTCAAACAACTTAGGAATAAAGCCAAATCCCAGATAAAAGCTGACAAAAAAGCCTACTACATCACTGCACAGCAAAAAAACAAAAACAACCCCAGAAAATTCTGGGCCACTATAAACAAACTCCTGCAACCTGGTAGTATATTCACCCCAATCTTACCACACCCCATCAAATGATAAAATTGCAATGCAATTCAATTCCTTTTTCATAGATACAATTCACTCACTTATTGACTATGACCAAAACATCACTACTACAATCCCCGTAGCCAACAATGAGGGTGTAAACTCCTTCTCGTTAACCCCGTCCCAACCCATACCATAAAAAAACTACTCAGTAAACTCAAGCCCACCAGCCTAGCTGCTGACAACCTCCCATCAGAATTCCTCAAAGCTGCCTCTGAAGTCATAGCCTACCCCATTTCTATCCACATTAACCACTTTATCTCTGAGAACTATGTCCCACTTATCTGGGAAGTCTCCTATATCACCCCACTGCATAAAGTGGGCAACTCTACCAATCTTACTAATTACAGGCCCATTGTCATTCTTTCACCTCCCTCCAAAATACTAGAAAAATGTATTCACTCCCAGCTTCTAAACTACCTTCTCTGCAATAACCTCCTATCAAACACGCAACATGGTTTTCGCCCCCACCATAGCACCACATCCGCCCTCCTCAGTTTTACTAACACAATAAATAAGCAAAGAAATCAGAATAAATATGTCTCATCCATCTTTCTAGATCTCTCAAAGGCATTCGACACAGTTTCACACCAAAAACGGCTATCAGAACTAGTCACATTATATCTCAGTCATGCTTCCCTAACTTGGCTCCATAGCTATCTAACCAAATGCCAGCAGACTGTTAGATGGCCACAGAAGCTATCATCTTTGCTACCTGTTAACATAGGAGTACCACAAGACTCCATATTAGGCCCCCTACTTTTTACCATCTTTATAAATCAACTCTATAGATCCACATCTCTCGCCTCTGTCATCCAATATGCAGATGACTCTACTCTGATATGCTCCACCCCCTCTCTGACACAACTACAGGCTATAACACAACAATCCTTCCTAGAGGTAGAATCCTGGCTAACTAACACTAACCTCATACTGAACCCAAACAAGACCAAACTCATGCTCTTTCTCCCCACCAAAACACCCAATCCCTCAGCCACTTTTTAAATCCTCTTCTCCAACAACACAATCATAAACACCAGCTCACATACCAAATTACTTGGTGTCATAATTGATAGCAAATTAAAATTTGGCCTACACCTCTCTCAAACCATTAACAAACACACATCAAACTAGGATCTCTTTACCAAATTAATATTTTCCTAACTAGCCATTCTAGACTAAGCATCACCAGGACTCATCTACTGTTCTCTATGCTTCTCCCATCTTTACAAACCTTAACAAAACTGACCTTAACAGACTTGAATCAGCCTACAATAAAATAGCCAAGTTTGCCACTAGCTCCCCATATAGGTCCCACCACTGCTCTGCCCTACAACAAATAAATTGGCTAGAATTCCCACAATAACTAACCTATACCCAACTTGCCTTTACTCGTCAACTAATATACCAGCCAAACAGAACCCCAGCCCTACAACAATTACTCCAACCATATACCAACACTCGGCAACTCCGATCCTCACACAAAACACTCCTCCAAGTATCCAAAAGCAACAACAAAGCCGGGGACACCCTCTACCCCTACCACATTTCTAAACTTTGGAACTCAATCCCTCAACACATCATAAATTCTACCAACCTACACCAATTCAAAACTCTGCTCAAAGACCACCTCACTAACAACTGGCTCTGCTCCTGCACCAAGCCAGGCTAATACATCATAAGCCCACATCAAATTTCATCCCCTATATTTTATAGTCTCCATGTATACCCCACTTCCATTTGTTAACACCACCTATCAGCTACCTACAATAAGTGTATAATTTGATAATTTCTTTTTTTTTTTGTAAGGGTAAACATATGTGCACGTATTAAAGTATACTTAAATGATCAACTATAGATGGACTCCTGCCCTCAAAAAAAAAAGATATATATATATATATATATATATATATATATATATATATATATATATATATATGACTTTACTATATTGTAAGAACTTTCTCCTTTTCACTAAAGTGCCTATTGTATATTGTACTTTCTTTATTGTCTATAGCTATTTCTGTTAAATTCTATGTAAAACCGACACTGTACCTGTCAATGTTGTTCTTGTTTTATTGGAGCTTTTCTCCCCCTGGCCTCCACTGAAAATGGGCTCACACCCAGATGGACTATCCCAGTCAACAAATGTAAAATAAAAATCAATAAAATAAATTATGGAGACCACAATCACTCAGTGTTACTAACAACTATAATGGATTATGGCTGGACAGCTACACTACCTGACATGTAAGCATTAAACATTACTTCTGACAACATGTTACTTAGCAGTACATTGGTACAATGTAGTACAGTTATCGTGTGCATCAAAACCATATTAGCCTGTCCCTGCATCAATGTTATGGATGACAGGGATGTGGCACAGATATCATCATATGCACAGGGTGTGTTGTTGGTTTGCCAGAGACCTAGGGTGGGCCATACGTTTGACACCATCCCCCAGATTCAGAAAGCTCTGCACAGCATGCAGGAATAGTGCAGGAGCTGCTGGAGGAACTATGGCTGCCATGCGATCCAGGAATAAGCTCCAGGGATGTGGATGAGTGCTCCTGCACTATTCCTGCAAGGACACAGCTCCTATATGCAAATTACCCCATTTGCAGTTGAAAACCTTGCAAATAAGGTGAATTTGTGATCCAGGAAGCTGGCAGCTGGCCATGCAGGACTAGTGTAGTCTGCAGAAATGTACTTGGTAAGTAAACGAGTACATTTCTGCAAATTACAAAACGGAGCCATGACACCTCCGAATAAAGGGTGTATATTATGTTGAAAGCATACCAATGACCAAATATATGGCCACTGACATGAAAAACAGTTGCCAAAATAAAAAAAATAACTTTTATTTTTTTAGCCAATTTTGGCTGTTAAAGCATAGTGCAGCGATTCGCAAACGGGATCTGCCCAAAAATAAACTAAAAAACCTGAAATAAGCATTGTATCCAAAATCACTATTTTTCCATTATACTCAATGGCAGGCAGAAAACAACATGGCCAGTGAATAGTGGTTGCTAAGGAGGAAAGCTCAATGTGGGACTTGTAATTATGCATTAGCAGGCGATCCTATGTAAATGAGGGGAATGATACTGAATCCCAGATTTTCCTTCATGGCTAGCCTACACCCAACCGTGTCAGTGCAGGGGTTTGCCCTGAGCTTAGCAGAGCTAAGCAAGGGGGTGTATCTGAGGCTGACTAGCACTCTTTACATTGCCCAAGTGGGTATGCACGCCGCGCAATGGGTTTTAACGGGGAAAAAAAGTAAACCAGGAAATAGCAGCTCTGTGCACATCTGAGCACTGTGTTTGCGTGGCGCGCCCCTGGACTTAAAAGGGAGGCAATAGGAAGGGAAAACAGCAGTAGGAAGGTAATCAAGGAGAACTAGCATAGCTGGCAGGTGAAATGTATCAGAATCAGCCAATTACACATGCAGCATACCAGCCCAGCCCAGCACACCACTATAAATTATGCAAACAAACAACTTTCCCTCTGTTTTTTCCCACATACTCTACAACACCAGTGTACACAAGTGGGGAAATTTTACCACACAAAAGCAACAAAATGATAGGGGTTGCAGCAGCTATCAAAAATCAACACGTGGAAGAGGCCGAGGGTGGTGAGGATGAGAATGCTGTCGATCAACCCACAGTGAGGAGAAGGAGAAGAGTGTACAGACCCAGGTTAACCTACCAGGGGCTACATGAGCTGGAGATAGTGGAGCACTATAGGGTGGACAGGGACCTCTTAGAGCAAATTGTTGATCTGTGCCGACCACACCTCACACACAGAACTAACAGAGGAGAACCCATCACAGTGGATACCAAGGTATATGTAGGCCTAAGAATACTAGCCACAGGTACATTCCAAAGGCCAACTGGGGATATCATGGGGTTCTTACAGGCATCAGCATCCGGGGTACTCCACCAGTTCCTGGATGCCATGTCACCACATGCCGGTGAGCACGTATATTTCCACAACACTCATGAGGCATTGCTCAGCAATATGCGTCTCTTCCACCAAATAGCAGAATACCCCAAGGTAGTGGGTGCTATAGACTGCATGAACATATATAAGGAGAAAATGTAAACCAGGAAATAGCAGCTCTGTGCACATCTGAGCACTGTGTTTGTGTGGCGCACCCCTGGGCTTAAACAGGAAGGCAATGGGAAGGGAAAACAGCAGTAGAAAGGTAATCAAGGAAAACTAGCATAGTTGGCAGGAGAAATGTATCAGCATCAGCCAATTACACATGCAGTAGACCAGCACAGCACACCACTATAAACTATGCAAACACCTTTCCCTCTGTTTTTTTTTCCACATACTCTACAACACCGGTGTATATAAGTGGGGAAATTTTACCAAGCAAAAGCAACAAAATGATAGGGGCTGCAGCAGTTATCATAAATCAACATGTGGAAGAGGCTGAGGGTGGTGAGGATGAGAATGCTGTTGACCAACCCATAGTGAGGAGAAGGAGAAGAGTGTACAGACCCAGGTTAACCTACCAGGGGCTACATGAGCTGGAGATAGTGAAGCGCTATATGGTGGACAGGAACCTCCTACAGCAAATTGTTGATCTGTGCCGGCCACATCTCACATGCATAACTAACAGAGGGGAACCCATCACAGTGGATACCAAGGTATATGTAGGCCTAAGAATACTAGCCACAGGTACATTCCAAAGGCCAACTGGGGATATCATGGGGATCTCACAGGTATCAGCATCCTGGGTACTCCGCCAGTTCCTGGATGCCGTGTCACCACATGCCAGTGAGCACGTATATTTCCACAACACCCGTGAGGCATTGGCCAGCAATATGCGTCTCTTCTACCAAATAGCAGAATACCCTGAGTTAGTGGGTGCTATAGACTGCACACACATATGCATCAAAGTACCACCCGGTGAGTGGGGTAGGGACTCCATCAACAGCAAGGGCTTCCACTCCATCAACTGCCAGGTCATGTGCGATGCTCAGGGCTTTATAATGAATGTGTGTGCTGGCTGCCCTGAAAACTATCACGACTCCCACATCTGGCATCTGACAGAGCTGTACCAGAGATTTGCCAATGGGGACATCCCTTACAGTCATCTAGTGGGGGATGCTGGTTACGCAATGGAGCCATGGCTGATGACACTCAGCAGAAATGCACACACATCTGAACAAAAACTCCATAATGAGCCACACGCACAGACCAGAATCATAATATAGCATGTGTTTAGGATGCTCAAGTCATGGATCCGGTGCCTGGACACATCTGGTGGAGGCTTACAGTAATCACCAGCTACATGTACCCAAATTGTCATCGTATGTGCAATGCTATGCATTATGATCCTGCGGAAACAGCTGCAACAGGAACAGCATGGGGCAGGGCCACACAGCCCCCCACTATTGCCAAGGCCTGCACAGGCACAGAGTGACTCAGAGGAGGAACAACCTGAGCCTGCCCCAGTAGGCAGAAGGAGGCATGCCCAGTATGCCCAGGCCTTGGCAAAGAGGTGGCTGAATGGGATGCCAGCAGATAGTAGACACCTATAGTGGCAACATGAGATCTGTAACAAAAACTGGTGTCACCACAGTAGCCAGTACTAGACAAGGTGACAAAACACAGTGTTGGAAATGTGCTGGGCCACATGTGTATCCATAGGACACACACATGCCAGTCAAGGAGGCTCACATACCCAACAACAGTCTCAGCCAGCATGACAGGAATAGACAAACACAAACAAAGACTATGCTAAGGCGTTTGATTGATAGCTATGGAGAACACTCCCCCAGACATACACAGACAGACTACAACAGGTCAGGCAGTGGGATGTTAGTTCTGAAGGTTAAGAAGTCAGAAACTGAAATGTAGGTCAATCAAACCTAAGACCTTTAGTACACTGATATGCCTCTAATCAGCATGATAGGTTAGAACACAGAATGAAATGGAATACCTGAAACACCAGTACAGTCACAGCAAATGTGCACAACTGTCAGTTGTGCCCCCCCAATCCTATGTAGAATGTAGTAACAGTCAGGTGTGCCCCCCCCAATTCTATGTAGAAACGTACTAACAGTCAGGTGTGCCTACCCAATCCTATGTAGAAATGTAGTAACAGTCAGGTGTGTCCACCTAATCCTTTGTAGTAATGTAGTAACAGTCAGGTGTGCCCAGTCCTATGTAGAAATGTAGTAACATGTATGTGTAGGTATAATAAAAGGGGAGAACAGATTACCTGAGCTGGCCAAGGTAGCAGGATAGATTGTAGCATGTGTACAGTATGCAGGTATGTGTGTGTGTGTGTGTTAGGTTGGTGTGTGTTGTATATTGTGTGAGAGTAGTTAATATGTATGCATGGTGAGGTTTGTCCTGGTGGCCATTGCCCAGTACTGCTGATGACAGGACTGAGTTCTCACAACTGCAGTGCCAAACACAAAGCTTCCCAGCAAAACACATGCCAGCAGTAAGTCACAGTAAATGTTTGGAAGTAATATGTGTCACCATCTGAAGAATGGACATGGCATGAATGTCGACACAGACATACAGGGAGTACACAGGGGGAAGTACCCCAGGCACAGTGTTTAATATGTAACTGTTAAATGGACACACCTTTGGAATTGTACATACAGGTTTGCAGCACATTATTTGAGCTTGTAGTAAGGAATACCAATGTCGTCTGGCCAAACACTGGCAGACCACAAAGGTCATAGGAATGAAGTATTGAGAAACAGCTGATGTCCCTGCACAAACTAGCATAAGTGGAATGTCCCATGCACATCTGTGAGTCAGATGCAAATAGTGTCCATAAGACACATGCGCCAAGTTCACCCCACCACCACCACCAACAGGTATCTCTCTGGTCTTTTCCCTGCTGTTGGGAATGGGTACAATATGATCCCCACCTCTTTATGGCAATAGCAAAAGAATACAGCATGCAGAACAGGTGTCCCATGCAGGTGTGACCCTAGCTGTAAGTAGCACCCTGCCAGCATCCACGCTACTGGATCAATAATGACAGAAAGTATTGGCATGAACACCTTGCACACCTACCTTGTCATCTCAGGGGAATATAGTGTATTGCAGTCTGGGACTGTAGGAGTGACAGAATGCAATGGCCTGCTACAGCTGGCCTGCATCACTACCAAATGGTCTACAGTCCTCTGCCAAAGGCATATGTCTCACCCGTACTGCTAATGTATGTTATGTCATGGACTCCCAAATAACAACATAACACAGTCCACAGAACCCAAATGCAAAGCCATGTGGAAAAATCACAGTAACATGTCCACCATGTCCTACTGCATGAACTGCGGACCAATACCAAATTACTGCTGGGATGAGATGATAACTATAGGGAACATATCAAATAATGTTTGCATAATGTATGGAAGAGGATAGAATAATGGGGGGGGGGGTGGGAGCATGGGCTTCATGGAGTGTGTGAAGTCTGAAACTCAGCCTTGTGCACATACTATCCCTGGCTGCAAACACAAGAATGGGTGGCTACAAACCTGCTTATAAACCACAATGTGAAGGGGTAGTGTCCAGAATTATGACCTCTTCCTCTGGGTAACCTGTGTGAATCTGTGCAGCTGTGAGGCATGGACACAGCAGGATATGGCCATTTTGTCATTTGGATGGATGTACAAGCACGGGATCCTCTGCTACCACTGTACCAAGGTGCTGAACCATTTACACAGACTGAGCAGCAAGTGTTTGTAGCTTCCCCTCCTGAATGGCATGATTGTCAAGAATATGTAGGCTGCTGACCACAATACTGGACACAGCTGCATTCACCCTGTATTCCCCAGGACATCACTGCAAGCAAATATGTATACCTGACAGTACTTGATGACATAAAACATCACAGTGTAAAACAGTACAGATGTGTGAATATCTCTGCTAACAGCAGGACCATGTAGCAGAAGCAGCACAGACACAATTACCTACAGTAACCCACTATCCTTTGGCCATTTTGACCCCATATTGTCAAGCAATCTACAGATATCATGCAGAAACAGTTTGCTAGCTGTAGGTGTAGAACACAATAGTCTGCACTGTAGTACAATCTACTTGGAATGGATTCACACATTCACTACAGAAGGTTATACTGAGCATGCTCCCACACTTAGAGAAATGAAGGCCATGTCAGACAACAAAATACTGAAAGGTCATACTGGGCATGCTCACACACTGAGCCCATGTCTGGCAACAGCAGTGGACCGTACATATCTGACAGTAGTAGATGTTAGTGCATACACTCCTCAGTACACACCAGTCATGCTTTGCACACACAATGGATAGGAATACACACATATATTTAAGGACAACACACTATAATTGGCCAAAAATACACATACATAGTTGTGTGGAAGAGAGTGACAGTGACAAACAGCCCCTCATCATGAGGCCTGTCCCACCCAGCACACATCCAATTGGCTAAAACCACATGATGTGCAAATGTCATTCACCATAGACATTTGCTCTGGTATCCCTCAGCACTATTGTGTCTGTGGTGCTTGTGCTAAATGTGTTACATTACTGTACAAGCCAGTAGTCATCTAGCAGTTGTATACACATACCTGTGGAATCTAAACGTGTGTGCCTGAGTGTTGTCTGGCTGCCTCTAGATTAATGGGTTATGGCCCATGCACACACACTGCACTGCCATTGCCCTACGATGAAGACTGATGTCTTCATCATGAAATACACCTTTGGGGAAGTAGTAGCCTTGTAATCTCCATGGCGCGTCCTATAACTGTGTAATGCTGTAGTGTAATGTACTAGTTAGGTAGGAGTTGTAATCCCAGATATGACAGCTGTGTGTGTGTGTTTGCCTGTTTGTTTAGGGATCAATGCTTTTTAGGCCAGTCACACTCTCTACAATTTCAAATGCCCTACTTTGACAGGGCTGCTGATGTCATTCACTTTGAAATACACCTTTGGGGAAGGAGTAGCCCAGTAATCTCCATGGTGTGCCCTATAACTGTGTAATGCTGTAGTGTGATAAACTAGTTAGCTACGTGGTTTATTCCCTGACATGGCAAGTGTGGATGTTTGTGTGTGTGTGTTTCTTTGTCTGTGTAGGGTGCAATGCTTTTGAGGCCACAGTGTGGGAGGATTTGCTCTAGATGGAACTACTGATTTGACTGTGTCGAAGATACGTCACGAAGGGGGAGACAATTTGGAAATGAAAGGATGCGATACTGATGCACGGGGGATGGGCTTTCCTGCCCTACACTACGGAAAGGTAGATATGTAGAACTAATAAGTGTGTTTGTGGATTGTCGCCGCTGAAGATGGCTGGGATGAGTTCACAGGGATAGAGCATGATTCGCAGTTGAGCTAAAATGTGTGTAAGCCCGGAGTTTTCCTTTAAATATGCATACTCCCACTTACTACTCCTTAATAGTGCTTGCTCCCATTTACCCTTACACTCATTTAGACAGAAATGAAAAATGGTTCTTGAGAAGGTGGTGGATTAGGGCACTCTATGGATTTATCATTCATTACACATTGTACCTTTGATATGTATCCCTGATTCATGTGTACATATACTGTATGGGGCACTTGTGTTTATCTGTGGATTTTACAACATTATGAGAATGACACCTCACATCAGCATTTAATGCAGTACTCCAGTACACAAATATATGTTATTTAGTAGGTTATGCAACAAAAAATATTGTTCATAAAGAGATTTAACATGTAAAATGGAATGCACTGGAG